>NC_052152.1:115886111-115994141 GCF_902713615.1 Scyliorhinus canicula
GGCATTGGGTGGTTTGCGTGCATTGGGGGGGTTGCGGCATTGGGGTTTGCGGCATTGGGGGGGTTGCGGTCATTGGGGTGGTTTGGCGGCATGGGGGGGGTTGCGGGCATTGGGGGGGGGTTGCGGCATTGGGGGGGGTTCGGCATGGGGGGGGGTTGCGGCATTGGGGGGTTTGCGGCATTGGGGGGGGGTTGCGGCATTGGGGGGGGTTGCGGCATGGGGTGGGGTGCGGCATTGGGGGGGGTTGCGGCATGGGGGGGGTTGCGGCATTGGGGGGGGTTGCGGCATTGGGGGGGTTTGCGGCATTGGGGGGGGTTGCGGCCATGGGGGGGGTTGCGGCATTGGGGGGGGTTTGCGGCATTGGGGGGGTTGCGGCATTGGGGGGGGTTGCTGGCATGGGCGGGGGTTGCTGCATGGGGGTGGCAGGGTTACCGGCGTTGGAGGGGGGTAGGGTGTGGTGGGGAGGGGGGTAGGGGTGGTGGGGAGGGGGGTAGGGGTGGTGAGGGGAGGGGGTTGGGGTAGGGGCAGCTGCGTGCAGAGGGGGGGGCGACGGTGCGTTGGCCCCGGCATCCGTCGCCCCCCTCCTCTGCACGCCGCTGCCCCTACCCCAACCCCCCCTCACCACCCCTACCCCCTTCACCACCCCTTCCCCCCTCAAACGCCGCCCCCCTCTCTCAACTCAACGCCGCAACCCCCCCTCTCAATTCACGCCGCAACCCCCCTCTCAACTCAACGCCGCAAACCCCCCCCCCCCTCTCCTCTCAACTCAACGCCGCAAACCCCCCAACGCCGGGTCTGTCTCTCTCTCTCCCCCCCCCCCCCCCCAAATGCCGGTCTGTCTCTCTCCTCCTCCCCCCCCCCCAACGCCGGTCTGGCTCTCTCCTCCTCTCCCCCCCCCCCCCCCCCCCCCCCCCCCCCAACGCCGGGTCTGTCTCTCTCCTCCTCCCCCCAAATGCCGGTCTGTCTCTCTCCTCCTCCCCCCCCCCCCCCCCCACAACGCCGGGTCTCGCCACTTCCGCAGCTGGTGAAACTGACGCGTATCACGTCAGTCCGCTGCTGGCCCCTCCGGGAACGGAGAATAGCCGCCTAAAAGAAGGCCTCCACGCCGGAGTCATCCACACCAATTTTGCTCGCCGGAAATCGGCGTTACGACGGTCTGCGGAGAATTTCGCCCCTAGAGTGCAAAAGGAGGCCATTCGGCCGATCAAGTCTGCACTAGACCTCCGAAAAAACACCCTGCCCACTCCCCTGCCCTATCCCTGTAACACCACCTAACCTTTTGGACACTAAGCGGCAATTTAGCAAGGCCAAGCCACCCAACCTGCACATCTTTGGACTGTGGGAGGAAACCGGAGCACCCGGAGGAAACCCACACAGACTTGGGGAGAATGTGCAAACTCCACACAGTCACCCAAATTCAGAATCGAACCCGGGTCCCTGGCTCTGTGAGACAGCAGTGCCTTGCTGCCCTAGTACTGGAATTTGTGAGAAAATTAATAAAAATCTAAAATAAAATAAATAATTGAATAAAATAATTAAGTAGTTCATTAAAGCTCATATGTATGGCAGGACAGGTGATGTGTCAATGCTGTAGCATGTAGGAGCTCGTGGATACTGGTGTTAGTCAGGGCAAGCATTAAATGTCTGCGACTTGAGGAGTTTCAGCTCAGAGTCATTGAGCTGGAGGCTGAGCTGTGGCCACAGCAACACAAAAGGGAGGACGAGAGTTACTTGGGCGCCATGCTTCAGGAGGCGGCCGCACCCCTTAGGATACAGTCTTTTGGCTTGGAAAATGGCTAAGGATAGGAGGGTGTGACTGCAACTGGGGCAGCATGTTGGCACAGTGGTTAACACTGCTCCCTCGTGCAGCTCGGTGGCACAGTGGTTAACACAGCTGCCTCGGGCGGCTCGGTGGCACAGTGGTTAGCACTGCTGCCTCGGGTGGCTCGGTGGCACAGTGGTTAACACTGCTGCCTCGGGCGGCTCGGTGGCACAGTGGTGAACATTGCTGCCTCGGGCGGCTCGGTGGCACAGTGGTTAACACGGCTGCCTCGGGCGGCTTGATGGCACAGTGGTTAGCACTACTGCCTCGGGCGGCTCGGTGGCACAGTGGTTAGCATTGCTGCCTCGGGCGGCTTGGTGGCACAGTGGTTAGCATTGCTGCCTCAGGCGGCTCGGTGGCACAGTGGTTAGCATTGCTGCCTCGGGCGGCTCGGTGGCACAGTGGTTAGCATTGCTGCCTCGGGCGGCTCGGTGGCACAGTGGTTAGCATTGCTGCCTTGGGCGGCTCGCTGGCACAGTGGTTAGCATTGCTGTCTCGGGTGGCTGAGGACCCTTTCAATCCCTGCCATCTCTCAGGGTACCATCCAATGAGCCAGTTGTGCTGAGGGATCCCACCCTGCATGTGCACCCCTGGCTACAGCAGGGGCCCCTGGGCACTGGACCCAAGGCACCCGTCGAGAGCAGCACTGGGACCAGACTCAGGTATCCCCATCCCCCCCCCCCCCCCCCCCCCCCCCTCCCCGGTCGTGGAGATATCCCGAGTGCTGCGGCCCAGCCCTTGGGTGGTCGATTGTCGGCTGCTGCCCCTGCGGTTGTGCACTCTCCAGTGTCCAGCCTCACAGTCTGATTAGTATGCTAGGCAGTCCGCCTGCGATATGGCACGTCTACCTCCAGAAATCCATTTGGGAACTGTGAAGTACTAACATTGCCAATTCCCTGTTAGCGATAGCCTTCAGTTCTGTGGACAGAGACCGGCACGATTAGTGGGGGTTAAAGTGACTTTCACCACATTACCACGGACGTGGCTCTGTTCTGGGGGTGTTCGGTGGGATGGGCAGAAGCTGAGGTTTTCCCTGGTATGGGTATGCATGACCTGGGGGCTGACATGTCGGAACTATGGGAACTGAGCCCCCAGCCCAGGGACATCCCCCCACCGGTGACAGCCGACCCCCCCCCCCCCCCCCCCAAGTAGGGGCTCCTTTAGGCCCCCCACTCCCTCCCGTCCCTCCCGAGCACTGGAGCAGCAGTCTCGGTGCCCCCTGGGTTGATTGCCCAATTTCCAAGATGGCTAATTACCTCCTCCGATCCCCCACAGCAGCTATGTCACTAGCTTCATGATTTGAAATAGATGTGACAAAGAGCGCCTGCATGACCGCTCACTGGGGAGTCGGTTATGTGATGGGAGGCCATTAGCCGGGGGGGGGGGGTCCTTCCCATTAATGGAATGGAGATTCGCCTTAATTGGTGATTATTGGTTTCTCGCTATGCTGCGGCGGGATCCAGACCTCGCCAACGGGAGTGGTCCAGCGTCTGGCACGGTTTCTGACTCTGCACTCACCCATGATCTAACCGGCTCACTCGGATTCGCGGCCGGCATGGCGCAGCCATTAGATTGCGCCCCTAGCATACCGGTACAGTGTGTAATTAGGAAAGCTAATAGAATGTTATTGTTTATTGTGAGGGGAATTGATTATAAAAATAGTGAGGTTATGTTTCAATTGTACAGAGCACGAGTGTTGTGTACAGTATTGTTCTCCTTATTTAAGGAAAGATGCGAATACATTAGAATCAGTTCAGAGAGGGTTTGCTGGATGAATAGCTGGAATGGGCGGATTGCCTTATGAGGAAAGGTTGGGCAGGTTAGGCTTGTCCCGACTTCCGGTGGCGGCCATGAGCTGAGCAGTCGCACGAAAGGTGGCTCTCTCCTCGAAACCAAACTTTTGTTTAGGCCTTTTAACCCCGTCAAACAGGCACCAAAAGTGCAAAACGTTCTCCAGCTTATCCCCCATCGACTACATAACCGACCAGGATGCCGACAAGGCAGCAACCAGGCTGCAAAGATAATAAAAGCAGAGAGAGGAAAACCCCAACCCCAGAATAGGGAGTCCCGCAGGGTGGCCCAGGTGGAATGGATACAGAAGAATCGTTTCCAGGGAGGAGCCACTATACTAGCGAGCAAGCTGGTGCTGGGGAGTAAGAAGAGGAAGGGGGGGGGGGGGGGGATGCGACGCACCTCCCAGGAGGGAGGGAGCGCCTGGCAGGAGTGGAGGTGGTAGAGCAACATACCAGGGGGACAGGGAATGAGAGACAAGGTAGGGGGAAGGGGAGACCGAATGGGCAGAAGAGCTCAGTGGGGGACTGAAGGATGGGAGGTGGATGAGATGGGGGAAATGTAGAAAGCTGGTTACAATAGGTTTCACATGGAGATGGCTGGAAAGAGGAAAGAGGCAACGGCCATCTTAGATAGCCCACGAACAAAGGGAACCCCAGCAAACAGGAACGTCCACGAGGTAATTACGGTTCATCGCATAGGATGGGGTTACATAAACCCCCCATCAGAATAATCACCTGGAACGTCAGGGAACTCAACGGATCAGTGAAAAGATCCAGAGTCTTCACCCATCTTAAGAGCCTGAGTGCCGACGTAGTTATGTTATTCTCTAAGTCTGAATAAGGATTGTAGACTTCCAGTTAACACAAATACTTTATTCAATAGGTTTGTTCTGTTTCCAGAGCTTAACTAGATATAATACAGTCAAGAGGTATGACCAGTGAAGATACGGTAAACTGCCTATGCTGAGCTGTCTCTGTCTGCTGCTGCTCACTGGCCCTGTGTTTCTGAAAGAGGCAGATCCTCCCTTGGGTTGGACCCTTTATACCCGTCTCTGATACTGCCCTCTAGTGATGGTGTGGCTGTTACATCTGTCTGTAGTCCCTATGTGCAGATGTATGTACAGATGTACAGATCACTACATCCCCCCCCCCCTTTTATTGGACATGTTTTCTAGACTGGCCTCAAGAAAACTGTACATAACAAGTGGTGGGAATATGCAAATCTGCATACTCGGAAAATGAGAAAAGTAATACAGCAACAATTAACTGTGTTGTGAGTCCATCGTGAGAAATATCCATATTCGCCTTGTGCGTGTGTTGAAGTGTCGTTACAAATTTTGCCGGTCAGGTGCCTTACGGCTTCTGCTGGAGTGTCTTAACGGTGGTAGCAGGGATGATGGTTTGATGTCATCAAGAGTACTGTCTGGCGTTGTGCGGCGAGGAACGTCCTGTGGACAAGTGGACTCGGTCAAGTCCAATGTGGGAAGTATTGGCGTTGTAGGTTGAATCTCTAATAGATCCCGGTGGTTACGGCGATAAAGTACTCCCACAGACAATTTGACACTGTAGGACCGCAGTGCCTCCTGCCTGATCACCGTGGCTGACTCAGGCCATCCGCCTTCTGGGTCCCTGATTCTGATGGTGTCACCTATTGTCAGTGGCTTGAGTGGGATTGCATATTGATCGTAGTATAGTTTTTGTTTGGAGCATAGTGCCCGCATGTCGTCGAGAACCAGTGCGTTGCAGGGGTCACGGAATTGGTTTGCTGGTAGAGTTGTCCAGATGTCTCTGCTGAAGAGCATTTGCGCTGGCAACAGTCCTGTGCTCAGTGGGATTGCTTGGTACGATACCAGAGCTAGGTTGATATCGGAACGTGACTCGGCTGCTTTGCTGATGAGTCACTTAATGATGTGGACACCTTTTTCCCCTGTTCCATTTGATTGTGGGTAGCGATTCTGTGTCACACCGTTGTCTGACCTCGACTTTTTCCTGTGTTTGTGGTATTGATTCTGTATGTCACCGTTCGAGAAAGCTGTTTTGCTTGTTTGTTCTGGAGCAGATGTGAATTCATGAGATTCTTTATCATGCCATGGCATGTTTGTAGTCTTGTAATTGTTTCGCAGTGTGCTGTGGCATTGTCCCTCACATGCAGAGTTGTACCATGTTGTACAGGTCGTTGTTTCATTGTTGTTATTTTTGTCGTTTCTGTCTTGGTTGTTTTTGGTGGCGTTCTTGTTGTTGTCGTTCTTGTTGTTCTTTTTGTCGCGCTTGTTGATTCTGTTTCCATTGTTTTCGCTTTTATTCTTGTTCTTTTTCTTGTTGTGCTTGTTGTTTCTGGGATGCTTCTTGTTGCTTTTGTCATTCTTGTTGAGCTGTATGTTGTTTTTGTTGTTGCTGTCGTTCTTGTTTCTGCTGTTCTTCTTGCAGTTTTTGGTGTTCTTGTTGCGCTCAATGAGTGTGCCATGTGGATGATTTGAGTCGTTGTCACAGTTATTAGTGTCAGTGTCCTTTGTGGCCTCTGCTACATTGAGCGTATCCTCTAGAGAATTGTGAGAATGATCTGATGTTGCATTGATGTTGGTGACATCAGTCATTTGTGGTGGATTCGATTCCTCTTCTTTGCTTACTTGGTACTCCTCTTCGAGAGTCATTTCTGGTGCACTTGAATTGTCATTTTGTAGGTGCTCCTCTTTTGGAGTCATTTCAGGTTCACTTGAATAATCTGTAAATTCTTGGTGCTCCTTTTCTGGAGTCAAAACCTTCACAATTTCTATTGGCGTGGTCTCTCTGGACTCTTGGTGCTCCTCTTCTGGAGTCAAAATCTTCAAGATTTCAATTGACATGGTCTCTCTGGACTCATGGGTGGCCGTCCTCTGTTTATTGAGTGCTTCTGTGCAGACGAGCTGAGATATGTCAGTCTTGCTGTGATCCTACACATCCTGTATGGGAATTGTGATTTCTTCATCACTTGTCTCACATACAGTGGATAGACATTCAGTGTCTTCTTCTGGTGGCTCAAAAAAGCTTGATAGATCTTCATGGTCTTCTACATGCATGGCGTTTGCTATGGAGTATTTGCTTGCTTCCATTTTTGAGTCTGTCACCGAGCTGTCTGTGGAGGTTTGCGTCACTCTCTTTGTGGAGGCTTGCGTCGCTCTCTTTGTGGAGTCCTTCATCACTCTCTCTGTGGAGTCCTTCATCGCGCTCTCTGTGGAGTCCTTCATTGCTCTCTCTGTGGAGTTTGTCATTGCTCTCTCTGTGGAGACTGTCATCGCTTTCTCTGTGGAGTCTGTCATCGCTCTCTCTGTGGAGTCTGTCATCGTTCTCTCTGTGGAGTCTGTCATCGCTCTCTTTGTGGAGTCATGCAGTGTTCTCGCTGTAAAGTCCATCTGTGATCTCTCAACGAAGTCATTCTGTGCTCTCTGTGTGGCGTTGTTTTCGTCTTGGGTATTGCTGTCATCCAATGTACCGACGATCTGCCACGGCACCATTGTATTGGATTCATCTACCATGAGAAGAGTTGTATTGAGCTTTTCAACCGTGTTGCTGATGCTGTGATCAGGATCTCCTAATAACTCAGCCATGTCTGTGCAGTATTGTGTGTATTGTTCGATAGACAAATCATCACTGTTTGTTTCAGAGTTGTGATCGTTCTCTTCATGTTCAACAAACAAATCATCTTCTTGTGTGGAGGCCGGGACCCTTCATGGTGCGTGGACCACTCTCTGTCTCTTGGTGTCAGGCCGCAGCATAATCCTGCACTCACGAGTCAGGATGTCATATATGCTGGGCTGGAGATTCCCCATTCCGAAGAACTCATCATCGGGGTCTTCACGGTACAACAACTCTAGTTGCGGTTCGGATTTGGTACTGGGGTCATCTCCCAATATGAAATCTTCGTCTGAGTCGTAGTCTACAAGGACCATCTTCTTCTTCTAGGGCGGTGCTAACTGCTTGTTCCACGGTGTTGTGAAAGCTACTTTCAACTGCTGGTGTAAGTTCGGGCACACACTTTTATACTGCGCCTGCTGGGCGGAGCCAGCAGGCTGGGATTTACTGTAGTACCTCTAATATACGGGCAGTGCTGTAATACATAAAATGTATCACTCGTGATGTTTACCACATTCACCCCTTGCTGAGCAGGAACTGTTGCAGCTCATCGCTTATGAAAGAGGATCCCCGATCACTGTGGATATAGGTGGGGAAACCGAACAGAGTGAAGATGCTGTGCAGGGCTTTGATTACCGTGGCAGAAGTCATGTCGGGGCATGGGATGGCGAAAGGGAACCGGGAGTACTCATCAATTACATTGAGGAAGTACACGTTGCGGTCAGTGGAGGGGAGGGGCCCTTTGAAGTCCACGCTGAGAGGCGTTCAGAGGGGCGTGAGGCCTTCACCAGGTGCGCTCTATCTGGTCGGTAGAAGTGCGGCTTGCACTCTGCGCAGACTTGGCAGTCTCTGGTGACGGCCCTGACCTCCTCAATGGAGTAGGGCAGGTTGCGGGCCTTGACAAAATGGAAGAACCGGGTGAACCCCGGGTGGCAGAGGTCATAGTGGAGAACCCAGAGTCGGTCCACTTGTGCGCTGGCACATGTACCGCGGGACAGTGCATCAAGGGGCTCATTGAGCTTCCCCGGGCGATACAAGATCTCATAGTTATGGGTGGAGAGCTCGATCCTCCACCTCAAGATCTTGTCATTATTGATCTTGCCCCATTGTGTATTATTAAACATGAAGGCAACCGACCGTTGGTCAGTGAGGAGAGTGAATCTCGTGCCAGACAGGTAATGCCTCCAATATCACACAGCTTCCACAATGGCTTGGGCCTCCTTTTCGACAGAGGAGTGCCGAATTTCGGAGGCATGGAGGGTGCGGGAAAAGAATGACACGGGCCTGCCCGCCTGGTTGAGGATGCATCGCTCTCCACCTGAAAGGGGAGGGACTCATCGACTGCGTGCATCGTGGCCTTGGCGATGTCCGCCTTTTAGTGGTTGAAGGCCTGGAGGGCCTCAGCCGTCAGGGGGAAAACTGTGGACCTGATGAGTGGACGGGCCTTGTCAGCATATTTAGGCACCCACTGGGCGTAATACGAGAAAAACCCCAGGCATCGTTTCAGGGCCTTGGGTTAGTGGGGGACAGGGAGTTCCAGGAGGGGGCGCATGCGGTCGTGGTTGGGCCCTAGGACTCCATTTTCCACTCCATAGCCAAGGATGGCTAAGCAGCTGGCGCGGACACGCATTTCTCCTCATTGTATATGAGATTAAGGAGTAGGGCGGTATGGAGGAATTTTTGGAGGTTTGCGTCGTGGTCCTGCTGATCGTGGCCGCAGATGGTGACGTTATCTAGGTACGGGAAGGTGGTCCACAGCCCGTACCGGTCAACCATTCGGTCCATCTCTTGCTGGAAGACAGAGATACCATTGGTGACGCCGAAGAGAACTCTGAGGAAGTGATAGAGGCGGCCATCTGCTTCGAACGCAGTGTATTGGTGGTCCTCCGGGCGGATGGGGAGCTGGTGGTCGGTGGACTTCAAGTCTACTGTGGAAAAGACTCTATACTGCTCAATCTGATTGACCATGTCAGATATGCGTGGGAGGGGGTACGCGTCGAGTTGTGTGTACCAATTGATAGTCTGACTATAGTCAATGACTAGTCAATCCTGTGCTTCTCCCCAGTCTTCACTACCACTACTTGAGCCCTCCAGGGGCTGTTGCTGGCCCCAATGATCCCCTCCCGCAGAAGCCGTTGGACCTCCAAACTGATGAAGGTCCTGTCCTGAGCACTGTACCGTCTGCTCCTAGTGGCGACGGGTTTTCAGTCCGGGGTGAGGTTCGCAAACAGTGAAGGGGCGGCCATTTTGGACGCCATCTTCTTCATCGCCCGCCACATGCGATCAACGGGGGCCCCCACCTTGGCCATCACCCGATGTTCACCTCGATGACTACGACCTCCGCGGACAGTCATCACGGTGCCACTCCATCACTGCTGATCGAGCCACCGACTAACCGCAACTCAACGCAGTCACTTTGGACCAGTCGCGGCCAAAGCACCTCAGGAGCTCGATGAAGTCCGTTCAGGTCAACGGATACAAGACACCGTGCCTCTTCGACTCCGGGAGCACCGAGAGCTTCATGCATCCAGACCTGGTAAGACGCTGTTCGCTCCCTAACTTCCCTGCACGGCAAACTATCTCCCTCACCTCAGTTCGCACTCGGTCCAAATACAAGGGCGAACCGTTGTGACATTAACAATACAGGGCGCCAGCTACTCTAATTTCCAGCTGTACATACTCCCAGACCTCTGCGCCCCACTCCTACTCGGGCTCGATTTTCAATGCAACCTCAAGAGACTCACACTCAGCTTTGGCAGACCCCTACCTCCTCTCACGATACGCAGCTTAGTGACTCTAAACATCGATCCCCCTCCGCTCTTCGCTAATCTCACTGCTAACTGTAAACCTGTAGCCACTCGCAGCAGGCGGTATAGCCTGCAGGACAGGGTATTCATTAGAGCCGAAGTCCAGCAGCTCCTACGTGAGGGACTCATAGAGGCCAGTAATAGCCCCTGGAGAGCTCAGGTGGTGGTCGTCAAGACCGGGGGAAGGTTCCGGATGGTGGTTGATTCCAGCCAAACCATTAACCGGTTGACGCACCTCGATGCGTACCCCCACCCCAGAATTGCAAACATGGTCAACCAGATCGCCCAGTACCGCATATTCTCCACGGTGGATCTGAAGTCTGCATACCTCCAGCTCCCAATCCGCCCGGAGGACTGCCACTACACGGCGTTCGAGGCAGATGGCCGCCTCTTCCATTTCCTCCGGGTCCCCTTCGGTGTCACAAATGGGGTCTCGGTGTTCCAACGAGCAATGGACCGAATGGTGGACCAGTACAGGCTGCGGGCCACGTTTCCGTACCTGGATAACGTCAACATCTGCTGCCATGACCAGCAAGACCACGATGCCAACCTCCACCGATTTCTCCAAACCGCCCAGAAACTCAACCTCACATACAATGAGGAGAAATGCGTTTTCCGCACAACCAGACTAGCCATCCTCGGCTATGTCGTGGAAAACGGAGTCCTGGGCATCGACCCCGGCTTCCTCTCCCTCATTGTCCCAGGGCCCTCAAAAGGTGCCTGGGATTCTTCTCCTATTATGCCCAGTGGGTTCCCCAGTATGCGGACAAAGCCCGCCCACTATTTAAGACCACACTCTTCCCACTGTCAGCAGTGGCCCGCCAGGCCTTCAACTGCATCAAGGAGGACATCGCCAAAGCCGCCATGCGGGCGGTGGATGAATCCGTCCCCTTCCAGGTGGAGGGCGATGCCTCCGAGGTCGCTCTCACTGCCACTCTGAACCAGGCAGGGAGACCAGTAGCTTTCTTCTCCCGAACCCTCTCCGCTTCGGAACTTCGACACTCCTCAGTCGAAAAAGAAGCTCAAGCCATTGTGGAAGCCGTACGGCACTGGTAGGAGGTTTACCCTCATCACCGACCAGAGATCGGTTGCCTTCATGGTCGACAACTCGCAAAGGGGCAAAATAAAAAACGATAAAATCTTGAGGTGGAGGATCGAACTCTCCACCTGAAATTATGACATCATATGTCGGCCGGGGAAGCTGAACCAGCCCCCAGATGCCCTGTCCAGATGCACATGCGCTAGCGCGCAAGACGACCGTTTACAGGCTATCCACAATGACCTCTGCCACCCGGGGGGTCACCCGGCTCGCCCACTATGTCAAAGTCCGAAATCTGCCTTTCTCCACCGAGGACCTGGTGCCTGCAGGATCCACCACCACTGCCGAGGTATGCCTCACGCTACACCCCACCCGACCCCCCCACGCCCTGCGCCCCCACACCTACAGGGTTCCTGCACCCCCCTTCGCCCGTCGCACCGGTCAGGAACGAAGCTCTGAACGAAGAACGAATGAAGAACCCACGGAGCCCACCCTCAGATCCACACGGCCCGTCACCACTCAGCCAGCTGAAGAGGCTGCAACCCCAGTGCTCCGCCGATCCCAACAGACGACTCGGCCACCGGACCGGCTCAACCTATAGACCCGTCACCCCCACCGGACTTGATTTTTTTTACAGGGGGTGAATGTGGTGAAGGTACATTGCTTAATTCACACTGTATAGCATTGTGTCCTTGTGGGCTCTGTCTGTGAGCCGTTGCGCAGCTCTGCCCACAGGGGGAGATGAGGAACTTGTACAGGGCTCCACCCTTGGCTCTGCCCATGGCTCCGCTCATGGCCCCTCCCACTACCAGAAGTATAACGTGCTGCAGCCTTGTGAGTCTGCCCTCAGTTCTTCTGGTCGTAGGCAGCTCAGTTGTAAGTCTATTAAAGCCACAGTTTACTTCCTATCGTGTCTCGAGTGAATTGATGGTCACATCACAACTCTATATTGGAAGTGGATTAATCTGAGTGAAATCTTCCCTGTGAACACACAGAGGGGAGGAGCAGAGCTGGGGCAGTTGCTGTTCAAATTAGCCCAGACCACGTTCCGATACCTGGGGATCCAAGTTGCCCACGACTGGACATAGATCCACAAATAGAACCTGATGAATCCGGTGGAAGAGGCAAAAAAGGACCTGCAGAGGTGGGACTTGCTCCTGCTCCCCCTGGCGGGAAGAGTGCAGATGATTAAGATAAACGTGCTGCCCAAGTTCCTTTTTCTGTTCAGATCCCTCCCGATCTGCATACCCAAGGCCTTTTTCAACTCAGTTGACAAATCAATCTTGGCGTTTGTGTGCGTGTTGGGGTTGGGGGGGGGGGGGGGGGGGGGGGGGGGGCATTGTTGGAGGGGTGGTGGGGGGACAAGGATCAGGAAGAAGGTACTACAGAGAAGGAGGAACATGGGTGGGCCTGGCCTGCCCAAACCACCAATTCTGCCACTGGGCAGCTACCGCAGAAAAGTTATGGGGTTCAATCAAAGAGCCGGAGAAGGAATGGTTCAGTGAAGGAGAGTTCCTGCACAGGGACATCCCTCTATGAGCTGGCCATGGCTGCTCTACCATCTCATTTGCCAGAGACCCAGTGATAGTGGCCACGTTGCGAATGTGGAACCAAATGCGACACCATTTTGGTCTGACCGAGATGTCCATCACGGCCCCCATCTGCAACAACCACAAGTTGACCCCCACGGCAATCAGTGCCTCCTTTAAAAGGTGGAGTCAGGATGAAGGGACACAGACAGTGGGGGACATGTATGTCGAAGGCAGAATAGCGACTCTGGGAGAACTCTCGGACAAATTTCACCTCGCGAAAGGGAATGAGCTAAGGTACATTCAAATCAAACTTCCTCCAAAAGGGGACAACGGCATTCCCTGAGATACCAGGACACTCCCTACTGGACAGACTTCTGACAGCGGGAAAACTAGGAGATGGGAAGAGTGCTGACATGTACGGATGACTACTGGAGGAGGTATGCTCAGCCCTGGGCAAGACACGGGAGAAATTGAAGAAAGAACCGGGTAGAGGAATAGGGGGAGGACTCTGGATCGAAGGACTGCGCAGGGCAAACTTCACCTCCACATGCGCAGGGCTGCGCCGAAAGCAACTAAAGGTTGCGCTCACAGGACGCACCTAACCAGAAAAAGAATGAACGGGTTCTTCCTGGAGGTGGAGGATACGTGTGAATGGTGCCAGGGAGGCCCGGCCAACCACGCCCACATGTCCTGGTCCTGCCCCAGGCTTGTTGGATACTGGGCAACCTTCTCTGAGGCCATTTCCAGGGTTGTGGGGCTGAGGGTGGAGCCATGCCCTTGGTAGCGGTCTTCAGGGTATTGGAACAGCCAGAACTCTTTTTGGGGAGAGGGGCAGATGTCCTAGCCTTTGCCTCCCTGATCGCCCACCCGAGACTCTGCTCAGCTGGCAATTGGCAGCGCCACCCAAGGCCTCAGACTGGCAGAATTCCTCAAACTGGAGAAAATAAAATACAGCATCCAGGATTCGGAGAAAAGCATCCACAACACACAGAGGCTATTCCAAAGCCAGCCTGTTCCTCAACCTGTTTGTAATGAGCAACCAGTAAATGAAACTCTCACAATAAAAATATTTTCTTTAAAATGGATTACATAGGAATATAAGACACAGAAATAGGCCATTCAGCCCATCCACTCCGTGCCGATGTTTATACTTCACTCGAGCCTCCTCCCATCCTTCCTTATCTAAATCTATCATCATAACTGGTCTGTGACCACAAGGAAATAATGACGGATAAAACAAAAAGGATTTAATGAACTTACTCTAGACACTCCTGCCCCGGTCCACACTCAGCCCGGGGTATTTACGTCCCAGGGTACCTCTGTTTAAGGGTGTAGTCCCACCCCCTCATGGGGGGATATCATACTCAGATGAGGCCACAGGGAACCTGAGGCACAGATCCTGTGGCCTTGGGTTGGGTTATAACAGTAACTATAATGACACAGAGGAGGCTGACGGTGAACGTAATATAGATTTATTTACAAGCATTTACAAGGATCAGCTATATGCAGCATCTCACCCCCAGTGCAATCCGAGCTGGGAGGGGCTTATCTCACCAGGCCCTGATTTGGGCCTGCTTTTAACCTTTGCTCATAACAAGCCCCAGGTGGTTGGATTCCACCCCCTACCTTGGGGGCACATTCGCCATGAGTTCCAGGGAGAGATCAATGATGGTTTCTCCATAGTCCTGGTGGGGGTTGTGACAATAACCCTCTAATCCCTTCACCCTCATATGTTTCTCTAGTTACCCTCTCAATGTGTCTATACTATTCTCTTCAACCACTCCCTGTGGTAGCGAGTCCCACATTATCACCACTCTCTGGGTAAAGACGTTTCCTCTGAATTCCCTATTGGATTTCTCAATGACTATCCTATATGAACGGCCTCTAATTATATCCTTCCCCACAAGAGGAAACATTCTCTCTCTATCCACTCTTTCAAAACCTGTCATGCTACAGTTGAATAGAACCTTGGTAAGGCTCCACTTGGAATATTGCGCACAATTCTGGTCACCACACTACCAGAAGGATGTGGAGGCTTTGGAGAGGGTGCAGAGGAGGTTTGCCAGGATGTTGCCTTGTCTGGAGGGTGTTAGTTATGTGGAGAGGCCGAATAGACTTGGACTGTTTTTATTAGAAAGACGGAGGTTGAGGGGTGACCTGATAGAGGTCTACAAGATTATGAGGGGCATGGATAGAATGGATGGGCTGGCATTCTTTCCCAGGGTGGAGGGGTCAGTCGCCAGGGGGCATTGGTTTAAGGTCCGTGGGGCAATGTTTAGAGGAGATGTGCTATGCAGGTTTTTTACACAGAGGGTGTTGAGTGCCTGGAACGTGTTGCCGGGGAGGCTGTGGAAGCAGATACATTAATGTGTTCAATAGGCATCTTGACAAACATATGGATAGGATGGGTATAGAGGGATATGGCATAAGGACGTGCTGAGGGTTTTGGCAAAGGTTGGTATCATGACCGGTACAGGCTTGGAGGGCCGAAGGGCTTATTCCTGTGCTGTATTGTTCTTTGTTCTTCCAGAATTTTAAACCTCAGCCTTTTTCTTTCAAGAGAAAAGTGACCCAGTCTGTTAATTCTTTCCCGATATGTATACTTGTACATTTCTGGTATCATCTTTAAAATCTCCGCCAGAGCCTCTATATATCCTGTTTCTAATATGCCCCCCAGAATTGAAGGTTTGTTAAACGTTGAACTTAACCTCCCTACTTTTCAATCCTATCTCTGGAGTAATGAAACTCAGTTCTTTGTCATAGATGTTCACAGCATGAAAACAGGCCTTTCATCCCATCTTGTACATACCGCCCAGTTTTTACCACTAAGCTAGTCCCAATTGCCTGCCTTTGGCCCATATCCCTCTATACCCAGCTTTCCCATAGAACTGTCTAAATGCTTTTTGAAAGACAAAATTGTACCCGCCTCTACTACTGCCTCTGGCAGCTCGTTCCAGATACTTACCACTCTCTGTGTGAAAAAATTGCCTCTCTGGACCCTCTTGTATCTCTCCCCTCTCACCTTAAACCTATTCCCTCTAGTTTTAGACTCCCCTACCTTTGGAAAAATATGTTGACTATCTACCTGATGTATGCCCCTCATTATTTTATAAACCTCTAAATGATCATCCCTAAGCCTCCTACACAAGGAAAAAAGTTCTTGGTTTGTTTTCAAGCGATCTAATTGGAGAAATGTTTTTAACCCGTTCCACTTTTCAGCTTGGTGCTGGTTTTGCTTCTCTTGAGGCAGAGGCCCAGGTACAGCCAGGCATACTTGTGCATATCGGGAGATGTCAGGAAAAGCCCAATATGATGCTCTTGGATAGTTAATCGCCAAATTAAATGTTTTTTTGTGTCCCACTATGTAGCTTACAGGGAAGAAAAGGAGAAGGATGCTATTCTACATATTATTGTTAACCTGACAAAGACAAAACGCTTCTTTATACCTGGAGCTCCGTTTCGTATTTGGGTATGTATGAATTTGCAATGAAACTGTCTGGGTATGTGTGTGTGTGTGTGTGTTGGGGCGGGGGGGGGGGGGGGGGGGGGAGGAGAGGAGGGAATGGAACACAGGTTGTGACATCATCCTGATAATATTGCCCAGAATGCCTCAAAATTCCATCCTACCAACTTCAGTTGAATGAAATATAAACACGTGTGCTGGAATTTTCAGGACGGCAACTACTCGGTGCCTGCCACCTTGAAAGTCGGCAACATCCCCGACGTCTCTGACAAGCCCGCTGCCATTTTACGCTCAATTGAGCATTGATTGGCAGCAGGCAGGACGACCGTCTTCCCTTGGCCAATCTGAAAACTCTCCAGAGGCCTCCAGACAAACAGCCCCAGTGGCCTGAATAGGTACTGCAGCACCATGTCTGAGCCTGAGACCCAGTCCCACACTTCAGGTAAGTACAGGTGTCCTGGGGGCGGTAGGGTAGGGGGTGTCTTGGAGGTCAGGAGGGGGGCAATCTTGGTATCAGGGGATTGGGGGGGAAGGGAGATGGAGGGAGAGTTGGAGTCCCCAGGTCCCGGAGATGAGGGTCTCTGGGCATTCAGATTGAGGTGATCTATCTCCCCCCCCCCGCCACCTCACTCTTCCTGCCCAAGATTGCTCATTTGTTCTCCATGGCAGGTTGCTCCAACTGATGCCTGCAAGCCTAAAAATTATGGGCAGTAGAAGGTCCTTAAAAAGCCATTAAGTGGCCACTTGATGACCTTCAAAGGCATCGGCGGGCTACCCATTTGAAGCCCTGCCCCTTCACCGTGAAACAGTGCCTGGGGCGGGTGGAATCCCATCCATGGAATTTTACACACTCCCCACTATCACCCCCCATCCCCCCCTTCCCCCCCCCCCCCCCACCTCAGAGTCCTCAGTGGGGTCGAGTGTAAAATTCTGGCCGTGGTACAACAAGCGATGCCATAACGCCATAATATGTAGGGGCAAAAGTAGGCCATTCGGCCCATCATGCCTGCTGCGCCATTCAATGAGATCATGGCTGACCTGATGTGATAATCCTCAACTCCACTTTCCTGCCTTATCTCCATAACCCACAATTTTAGACCCTGGGTCTGATTGACGTTTTTCAACAGAAATGAGGTGGAATTACTTCACTTGCAAGGTTGTGAACCTGTGGAATACTCTACCCCAGAATGCAGTGAACGCCGGAACACTAAGAAATTGAAGGAGGAGATGGATATGTTTTTTTGAGTTGTGGGATGATAGGTTATGGGGAGCAGGCAGGAAGATAGTGATGAGGCCGAGATGAGATCAGCCATGATCATATTGAATGGCGGAATAGGCTTGAGGGACTGACTTGGCTACTTCTGTTCCTAGTTCTTATGCTGTTTGTGTTCGTGTGTTTGCATTTCTGTGCGTGAAAGAGAGGTAGTTTGAGAGAGATGGAAAGAGATAGAGCTGTATTGGTGAACAATCACCAGACCCACTTAAATTGAATGGATGATTTGTGAGAAACCAGCCAGTCCTCTACAATCCGAGCTATTCCATAAAGAGTGCATTTATTAAATGGAGAATAGGATCAAGAGCCAATGGGTTGAACTCACCATGGTTTTGATCTGCTGTTCACCTGAGATGTGTAGAGAACATCACAATTTTGGAACTGTCCCGACAACATTAACTATTGTTAGACTGGTCACTTCACTCCCCTCCTTGCGTGATCGCTGCAGGATGTATGTGAGTTCCTGCAGTGTTCGTTCTGAGAATATTTTTCAACATCAATGAGCCTCGATGTGTCAGAGTAAGATGTGTCCAGCCAATTCTTCACACAGCAAGATCCCACAAACCACACTGTGACAATAACCGGTGTAGCGCTAACAATTATACTCAAAGACGAGAGAGTAGTACAATAGAGGCTTTATTGCTGTGCGATGCTATTCCTCCATCTGCACTGTAGAGTAGGGTCTGAGTGACTCACACGCATATTTATACACAAGCTCAATGTGGGCGGAGCTAGCCAGCAGGGGCTTACCGGAGGAACCTGTATTACAGGTACAGCCATACATCCCCCTACTGCAAGTACACATCACTACAGTGGTTATATCACCACAACTGGGTCGTCTGTTTCAGTGTTGTTGGTTAAAGGATAGATATTGGCCACAAGACTGGGCTGCTCCCCCTGCACTTCTTGGCCATGAGCTCTTTCACCTTCACCTGAGGGGGATAGGGGACCCGGGTTTGATTCCAGCCTTGGGTGACTGTCTGTGTGGAGTTTGCACATGCTCCCCGTGTCTGCATGGATTTCCTCCTGGTGCTACAGTCCACAGTTCCTCCTACAGTCCAAAGATGTGTATGTTAGGTGAATTGACCATGATAAATTGCCCCTTAGTGTCCAAAGATGTGCGGGTTAGGTGGGGTTATAGGGCTGTGGGGATGGGGCGGGGTGTGGGCCAAGGTAACCTGTTCTTTCAGTGGGTTGGTGCAGACTCGATGAGCCGAAGATCTCTTTCTGCACTGTAGATATTCTATTCTATGGAATTAAATAAAGGCTGATGCAATACCGCCAGTTTAACGCCATTATCCCAGACTAATTTCTACTCCATAAACTGGTTTCTACATGAAGGAAGAATGCTTTATCACATTGATGGAGAAAGCAGCATTATTACCACATTGTTTTACAGGTATGCGTAACCTATCCAGATCGTTCTCCTGTCTCTGAAGCACTGATCAAAGTTGGAATTACCTCAGAGGATAAATACATAAACGTTTCAAAGGAAGTATTTACTGACGATATTGGTGAATTGGGTATCTCCTTCAATGTTCCTGAAAATGCGAGTAAATTACATATTAAGGTGAGATTATATTTTCGAAGACATTTTATTGTTCACTGTGATCACCGCATTGGCTCCTGGATCAGCAAAGCCTCGATTTTTAAATTCTCATCCTTGGGTTTCCGAATCCCTCCATAGCCTCTGTATCCTCATCTTCACCCACATCTATCCAGGATACCTGCTCCCCTTGAGTTCCAACCGCTCCAGGATATTTAATTTTTATCACTCCGCCGTGCCTTCAACTGCCTTGGATTCAAGCTCGGGAATTCCCTCTCTAAATCCCGCAGCCTCTCCACCTCAGTATTCTCCGATAAAACGCACTTTAAAATCTAACTTTTGATCATCTGCCCTGTTATCTCCTTGTGTGGATTGGTGTCGTATTTTGCTTTATAGTACCACTGTGAAGTGCCTCAGGACATTTTGTTATATTCTGAGCCCTACATAAATGCAACTTATTGTTGTTGATTCTCACAATTAATCAGTGCATAATGATCCCGGTGCGTGTCATCAGCACCTCAGTCACAAAATATGATTCCTGGTCAAAGACTGAACATCTGGAAGAATTTGTGTTTTAAAAGCCCCCCCACATTAGATTGTCCATTCACGTCCGCATGAGTCACGACAGCTCTCCCACAAGCAGAACCCACCAGGGGATTCAGGTGAGTGCTTGGCTCAGGGGGGAGAGGGTCATGCCTAGGCACTGCCTCCTGCCTGGGGGGTGGGGGGGGGGGGGGGGGGGTTCGGTGGGGGGAGGGGGTTGTTCTTTGAGATTTTAATTTAATAATCTTCATTGTCACAAGTAGGCTTACATTAATACTGCAATGAAGTTACTGTGAAAGCCCCCTGTCCTGGGTTGTTTGGGGGGGGGTTTATATTTTTTATATTTTGTATTGGGGGCGCCCTTCCCTTTAAAAAGGACATCCGGATCTTTTAGAACCTAAGTTGGTGGCGAGGGAGTCTCTGCTGGCACGACATTGTGGGACTCACCCCTTGGGACTTCTTTTAATGTACGGCGAAGGAAGCCTCCATTGGGGCAGACAGCTTCCAATTCATTTATCCCGCCTGCTGCCACATCCCGCCCACTGTACCTTAAAGGGTTAAGACAGGATTCTGATTGCTATGCCTGGGGGGTGGGGGACATCATTTTACAAGAAAAGATAATTAAATAGTTGTAAACAAGCTGGAAACCTCTAGACCCTGGTGACTGTGGAATAAAGTGAGGGGGGGGGGGGGTGGGGGGTGGGGGGGGGTTGCTGTCACGTGGTCTTTTATGGCTTTGAAAAAAAACATGCCTGGGAAGAATGTGTTTGAAAATTTGGATTTGGCTTTACTTTCGGAAGAGAAGGGACAACTACTTGTGAGGGAGACAACAGCCTTTCTGCAATCCATGACGGGAAGTGTATATATGTTGCCCTGTGTGCTCGGATTGAGTACCCTCGAATGTTCCTCATGATCATCTGAAAAACATCATCGACTGTGTCGCAGGATCAGCACTGAGAGACCAACCGTATAACCTGGACGTGACTCCACCATCTGTCTCAGAATTACAGAATCACAGAAAATACAGTGCAGAAAAGACCCTTCGGCCCATCAAGTTTGTTCCCCTGCATGAAACGCACCTGATCTGCCAATCCTAACCCCATTTGCCAGTACTTGGCCCATAGCCTGGAATGTTAAGACCTGATAGGTGCTCATCCAGGTACTTTTTAAAGGATGTGAGGCAACCCAACACCACTACCCTTTCAGACAGTGCGTTCCAGACCATCACCACCCTCTGGGTAAAAATGTTTTTCCTCATATTTTAGAGAAATACAGCACAGAACAGGCCCTTCGGCCCACGATGTTGTGCCGAACTTTTGTCCTAGGTTAATCATAGAATTTTGGACAATTTATCATGGCCAATCCACCCAACCTCATATCCCCCTGAACGTCCCGCCCCTCACCTTGAATTTATGTCCACTCGCAACCGACCCTTCAACTAAGGGGAACAGCCTATCCATATTATGTCCCTCATAATCTTGTACACCTCGATCAGGTTGCTCCTCAGTCTTCTCTACTCCAGCGAAAACAACCCAAGCCTGTCCAACCTCTCTTCATAACTTTAAATGTTCCATCCCAGGCAATATCCTGGTGAAACGCCTCTGCGTGGTGACCAGAATTGCTCACAGTACTCCTGCTGTGGCCTCACCAATGTTCTATATAACTCTAGCATGACTTCCTTGCCTTTGTAATCTATGCCACAATTGATAAAGGCAAGTGTACCATATGCCTTTATCACCATCCCATTAACTGCCCTTCTGCCCACCCCATTAACCTGCCCTTCTGTCTTCAGACTTCTATTTACAAACACACCAAGGTCTCTTTATTCCTCAGGACTTCCCAGTGTGATGCCATTCATTGAATATTTCTTTGTCAGATTACTCCTTCCAAAGTGTATCACCTCACACCTCTCAGGATTAGATTCCTTCTGGCACTTTTCTGCCCATTTGACTATCCCGTCTGTATCTTCCTGTAACCCAAGACTCCCAGCCTCACTGTGAACCACCCGGCCTATCTTTGTGTCATCTGCAAACTTACTGATCCTACCCTATCCTTTTCCCTTTGAACCATTGACTTTTAACCTTTGGGAGAATTCCTTGATTTCGATTTATTTTTTGTGTTGCGTGTCTGTGTGACTTAGTGTATTTTGAAAGAGTCATTATTATAATTCAATATTTAATTCTGTATATTAATGAGCTTTGCCTTCTACTTAGCGAGCCTGGTTTACAATAAACTCATAATGTTGTTTATTGAAGAAATCTGGGCATTGGGTGGTCATTCTGAGATTCATAGATAGAACATAGAACATAGAACGATACAGCGCAGTACAGGCCCTTCGGCCCTCGATGTTGCACCGACATGGAAAAAAAACTAAAGGCCATCTAACCTACACTATGCCCTTATCATCCATATGCTTATCCAATAAACTTTTAAATGCCCTCAATGTTGGCGAGTTCACTACTGTTGCAGGTAGGGCATTCCACGGCCTCACCACTCTTTGCGTAAAAAACCCACCTCTGACCTCTGTCCTATATCTATTACCCCTCAATTTAAGGCTATGTCCCCTCGTGCTAGCCACCTCCATCCGCGGGAGAAGGCTCTCGCTGTCCACCCTATCTAACCCTCTGATCATTTTGTATGCCTCTATTTAGTCACCTCTTAACCTTCTTCTCTCTAACAAAAACAACCTCAAGTCCATCAGCCTTTCCTCATAAGATTTTCCCTCCATACCAGGCAACATCCTGGTAAATCTCCTCTGCACCCTTCCAAAGCTTCCACGTCCTTCCTATAATGAGGCGACCAGAACTGTACGCAATACTCCAAATGCGGCCGTACTAGAGTTTTGTACAACTGCAACATGACCTCATGGTTCCGGAACTCAATCCCTCTACCAATAAAGGACAACATACCATAGGCCTTCTTCACAACCCTATCAACCTGGGTGGCACCTTTCAGGGATCTATGTACATGGACACCGAGATCCCTCTGCTCATCCACACTACCAAGAATTTTACCATTAGCCAAATATTCCACATTCCTGTTATTCTTTCCAAAGTGAATCACCTCACACTTCTCCACATTAAACTCCATTTGCCACCTCTCAGCCCAGCTCTGCAGCTTATCTATGTCCCTCTGTAACCTGCAACATCCTTCCGCACTGTCTACAACTCCACCGACTTTAGTGTCGTCTGCAAATTTACTCACCCATCCTTCTGCGCCCTCCTCTAGGTCATTTATAAAAATGACAAACAGCAACAGCCCCAGAACAGATCCTTGTGGTACGCCACTCGTAACTGAACTCCATTCTGAAAATTTCCCATCAACTACCACTCTCTGTCTTCTTTCAACTAGCCAATTTCTGATCCACATCTCTAAATCACCCTCAATCCCCAGCCTCCGTATTTTCTGCAATAGCCGACCGTGGGGAACCTTATCAAACGCTTTACTGAAATCCATATACACCACATCAACTGCTCTACCCTCGTCTACCTGTTCAGTCACCTTCTCAAAGAACTCGATAAGGTTTGTGAGGCATGACCTACCCTTCACAAAACCATGTTGACTATCCCTAATCATATTATTCCTATCTAGATGATTATAAATCGTATCTTTTATAATCCTCTCCAAGACTTTACCCACCACAGACGTTAGGCTCACCGGCCTATAGTTACCGGGGTTATCTCTACTCCCCTTCTTGAACAAAGGGACCACATTTGCTATCCTCCAGGCCTCTGGCACTATTCCTGTAGCCAACGATGACCTAAAAATCAAAGCCAAAGGCTCAGCAATCTCTTCCCTGGCTTCCCAGAGAATCCTAGGATAAATCCCATCAGGCCCCGGTGACTTATCTATTTTCACCTTGTCCAGAATTGCCAACACTTCTTCCCTACGCACCTCAATGCCATCTATTCTAATAGGCTGAGTCTCAGCATTCTCCTCCACAATATTATCTTTTTCCTGAGTGAATACTGACGAAAAGTATTCATTTAGTATCTCGCTTATCTCCTCAGCCTCCACACACAACTTCCCACCACTGTCCTTGACTGGCCCTACTCTTATCCTAGTCATTCTTTTATTCCTGACATACCTATAGAAAGCTTTTGGGTTTTCCTTGATCCTACCTGCCAAAGACTTCTCATGTCCCCTCCTTGCTCGTCTTAGCTCTCTCTTTAGATCCTTCCTCGCTTCCTTGTAACTATCAAGCGCCCCAGCTGAAACTTCACGCCTCATCTTCACATAGGCCTCCTTCTTCCTCTTAACAAGAGATTCCACTTCTTTGGTAAACCACGGTTCCCTCGCTCGACCCCTTCCTCCCTGCCTGACTGGTACGTACTTATCAAGAACATGCAATAGCTGTTCCTTGAACAAGCTCCACATATCCAGTGTGCCCAACCCTTGCAGCCTACTTCTCCAACCTACACATCCTAAGTCATGTCTAATGGCATCATAATTGCCCTTCCCCCAGCTGTAACTCTTGCCCTGCGGGGTATACTTATCCCTTTCCGTCACTAACGTAAAGGTCACCGAATTGTGGTCACTGTTTCTAAAGTGCTCACCTACCTCCAGATCTAACACCTGGCCTGGTTCATTACCCAAAACCAAATCCAATGTGGCCTCGCCTCTTGTTGGCCTGTCAACATATTGTGTCAGGAAACCCTCCTGCACACATTGTACAAAGAACAACCCATCTAATGTACTCGAACTATATCTTTTCCAGTCAATATTTGGAAAGTTAAAGTCTCCCATAACAACTACCCTGTTACTTTCGCTCTTTTCCAGAATCATCTTCGCCATCCTTTCCTCTACATCCCTAGAACTATTAGGTGGCCTATAGAAAACACCCAACAGGGTGACCTCTCCTTTCCTGTTTCTAACCTCAGCCCATACTACCTCGGAAGAAGAGTCCCCATCTAGCATCCTTTCCGCCACCGTAATACTGTCCTTGACTAGCAGCGCCACACCTCCCCCTCTTTTGCCCCCTTCTCTGAGCTTACTAAAACACCTAAACCCCGGAACCTGCAACAACCATTCCTGTCCCTGCTCTATCCATGTCTCTGAAATGGCCACAACATCGAAGTCCCAGGTACCAACCCATGCTGCCAGTTCCCCTACCTTATTTCGTATACTCCTGGCATTGAAGTAGACACACTTCAAACCACCTACCTGAACACTGGCACCCTCCTGCGAAGTCAAATCTGTGCTCCTGACCTCTATACTCTCAATCTCCCGTACCCCAAAACTACAATCCAGGTTCCCATGCCCCTGCTGAATTAGTTTAAACCCCCCCAAAGAGCACTAACAAATCTCCCCCCCGGGATATTGGTGCCCCTCAGGTTCAGATGTAGACCATCCTGTCTATAGAGGTCCCACCTTCCCCAGAAAGAGCCCCAGTTATCCAGAAATCTGAATCCCTCCCGCCTGCACTATCCCTGATAAACCACAATTTTGGCTTTTATGGTTAGCTGGAGCAAACATTTGGATATATGTTGTGACCCATGGAGGAGTGGAACTAGAGAAGCTCCTTCCATCTCAGTCGTAACGTGAGTTAAAGAAGTCGGGTGCAATTGGTGGAGGGGTGTGGGGAAACCCAAAACAGATGGAACTGTTTTTGCAGCCTGTTCTAGCACAAGTGTAATATTCTGTTCTATTTCCCTTATTTTATCTCCCCAGGTCAGCACTAGAAATAAAGCCCTTGAGACTGAAGAAAGCAGTGAAATAGTAATTGAAAGCCTTGCACACAATAAGGCCTACCTAAGTATAGAATTGCCAAATGTTCTGCTATACCCTGGAGATATCATATATGTGACATTATCAGCTTTCAGTCAGTTAAATATCAATGATGTCAACTACTATTACTATATGGTAAGTTAATGAATCTTAATTTTCCTCAATTCAAGTATGAATCTGGATTCAAGAACATTGGGATGTGACTTTGCTGCATTCTTGGAATCTCAGTGCATGCAGTATTATGACATCTGTTTCAATGGTCATGCCCACTTTATACAGGACAATATCCTTTCTTTCACCACATCAAAGTAGATAAGTGGTTTGGCTTCCTCACTGAGTTGCTTTTGATATGGTGAGGAGCTGTCAATCATAGCAAGACTGTTTATAAATATTGTGGCCAGCATCATAGCTGGGTACTTGAGATGCATTCAAGCATGAAGGGGAAAATAAATAAATATCCACCATGCAACTGTGTCTGAACTATTAAACTATCAATCACAGGCTAGCAAGTAATTGCTTTGTGTAATTGAATGGATGCTCAGTATTTCAAATGTCAGGGGAATTGAAACTTTTTCAAATGTTGTGGGCCTTAGGGGAAGACTCTGATACTTGCAACAGCTGCTGTTTTAAAGGAATTTGGCTGAGTAAGCAGATGTTAGGAAAAGGAAAATATTTCTGCTTTGATTCTTCACTGAACTGCCTGGAATGCTCAGAGCAGTTCAGGGTGAGGAGACTATTGCAGAATTAAAAATTTCAGACCAGGAGGATGTTGTTGAGCAGAGGGCTGCCTGTGATCACCATGCCAAGGATGATCTTCAGGCTGACCAGGGCTGGAAGGGGCAGACCAGGCAGAGGGCCGCACTTGGTCAACCTCGCACCATAGCCCTCCCGGTGGATTTCCCACTGTGGAGGTCGGAGCATCACGGTGGATGGAGCAATGCGGGGGGGGGGGGGGGGGGGGATCAGACTTCCAGCAAGTTAATTGCATGTTAAACCTGAATTTGCATCTTCCCGCCGGCAAGGATATCATTACAACGCATCTGGTGCCCTGCGCCTCTCCCATTTTTCAGTTAGCACTCTCTTCCCGATCAGGAATCCCGATACCGGCATCAGGCAATGGCGAATCCACCCCAATGCTATTGTAAAGATTTCTCCATGGGAAGTGTGGGAACATGTCATAGCTAATTTTGCACTGAGTGCTGAGCTTGTGGCATTTGAGTGCTACAGTGAGAGTTTGGTGACTGAGGGAGTATAAGGGTTATTTAAAGTCTAGTATTTCTTTTATTTAGTTAATTAACTTAAAAGTTGCTGTTTGGTCTATAAGAAGGTGAATTTTGAATCAGCTTTAAACAAGGTTCTACTTGGACTTACTTGCAGCTGGAGCTTGTTAATTAGTTAATTGCATTAGGCCAGTTTTTAGAAGCTAGAGTCACAGTATAAATAGGGGCTAGATACAGTGCAGACTTTGTTTGCACTGAGTGCTGAGCTTGTGGCATTTGAGTGCTACAGTGAGAGTTTGGTGACTGAGGGAGTATAAGGGTTATTTAAAGTCTAGTATTTCTTTTATTTAGTTAATTAACTTAAAAGTTGCTGTTTGGTCTATAAGAAGGTGAATTTTGAATCAGCTTTAAACAAGGTTCTACTTGGACTTACTTGCAGCTGGAGCTTGTTAATTAGTTAATTGCATTAGGCCAGTTTTTAGAAGCTAGAGTCACAGTATAAATAGGGGCTAGATACAGTGCAGACTTTGTTTGCACTGAGTGCTGAGCTTGTGGCATTTGAGTGCTACAGTGAGAGTTTGGTGACTGAGGGAGTGCTGAGCTTGTGGCATTTGAGTGCTACAGTGAGAGTTTGGTGACTGAGGGAGTTAGGTGAGGAGGGAGTAAGGTACTCCTTTCATTTAATTTCCTATATTTATCAAAGAGCGTGAAGGGAACCAGGAGTTTAGAGTACAGCTGACTGGGAGCAGAGTCGGAGGGCGGAGGTCCAGTTGGTCCACAGGGCAGCTAATTCTGTAAAGTAAGAGGGGATGGAGGCTAGGGCAGTTGCATGCTCCTCCTGTAGGATGTGGGTGGTGAGGGATACCACTGGTGTCCCCGCTGACTATACCTGCGGGAAGTGCACCCAACTCCAGCTCCTCAGAGACCGTGTTAAGGTACTGGAGCTGGAGCTGGATGAACTTCGGATCATCCGGGAGGCAGAGGGGGTCATAGAGAAGAGTTACAGGGAGGTAGCCACACCAAAGGTACTGGACAAGAGTAGCTGGGTTACAGTCAGGGGAAAGAAAATTAACAGGCAGACAGTGCAGGGATCCCTCGTGGCCATTCCCCTTCAAAACAAGTATACCGTTTTGGATGCTGTTGGGGGGGATGACCTACCGGGGGAAGGCCCCAGCGGCCAGGTCTCTGGCACTGAGTCTGGCTCTGGGGCTCAGAAGGGAAGGGGGGAGCATAGAAAAGCAATAGTAATAGGAGATTCAATGGTTAGGGGAATAGATAGGAGATTCTGTGGTCGCGAGCGAGACTCCCGAAAGGTATGTTGCCTCCCGGGTGCCAGGGCCAGGGATGTCTCTGATCGTGTCTTCAGGATCCTGAAGGGGGAGGGTGAGCAGCCAGAAGTCGTGGTGCACATTGGTACCAACGATATAGGTAGGAAAAAGGGTGTGGAGGTAATAAACAAGTTTAGGGAGTTAGGCTGGAAGTTAAGGGCCAGGACAGACAGAGTTGTCATCTCTGGTTTGTTGCCGGTGCCACGTGATAGCGAGGCTAGGAATAGGGAGAGAGTGCAGTTGAACACGTGGCTGCAGGAATGGTGTAGGAGGGAGGGCTTCAGGTATTTGGATAATTGGAGCGCATTCTGGGGAAGGTGGGACCTGTACAAGCAGGACGGGTTGCATCTGAACCAGAGGGGCACCAATATCCTGGGGGGGAGGTTTTCTAGTACTCTTCGGGAGGGTTTAAACTAATTTGGCAGGGGAATGGGAACCGGATCTGTAGTCCAGCAACTAAGGTAGACGATAGTCAGGACGCCAAAGCACGTAGTGATGCAGTGGGGAAGGTAACAATGACAAAGGAGAGTACTTGCAGGCAAGGAGATGGGTTGAAGTGTGTATACTTTAATGCAAGAAGCATCAGGAATAAGGTGGGTGAACTTAATGCATGGATCGGTACTTGGGACTACGATGTGGTGGCCATCACGGAAACTTGGATAGAAGAGGGGCAGAAATGGTTGTTGGAGGTCCCTGGTTATAGATGTTTCAACAAGATTAGGGAGGATGGTAAAAGAGGTGGGGGGGTGGCATTGTTAATTAGAGATAGTATAACAGCTGCAGAAAGGCAGTTCGAGGGGGATCTGCCTACTGAGGTAATATGGGTTGAAGTTAGAAATAGGAAAGGAGCAGTCACCTTGTTGGGTGTGTTCTATAGGCCCCCCAATAGCAGCAGAGATGTGGAGGAACAGATTGGGAAACAGATTCTGGAAAGGTGCAGAAGTCACAGGGTAGTAGTCATGGGCGACTTCAACTTCCCAAACATTGAGTGGAAACTCTTTAGATCAAATAGTTTGGATGGGGTAGTGTTTGTGCAGTGTGTCCAGGAAGCTTTTCTAACACAGTATGTAGATTGTCCGACCAGAGGGGAGGCCATATTGGATTTAGTACTTGGTAATGAACCAGGGCAGGTGATAGATTTGTTAGTGGGGGAGCATTTTGGAGGTAGTGACCACAATTCTGTGACTTTCACTTTAGTAATGGAGAGGGATAGGTGCGAGCAACAGGGCAAGGTTTATAATTGGGGGAAGGGTAAATACAATGCTGTCAGACAAGAATTGAAGTGCAGAAGTTGGGAACATAGGCTGTCAGGGAAGGACACAAGTGAAATGTGGAACTTGTTCAAGGATCAGGTACTGCGTGTCTTTGATATGTATGTCCCTGTCAGGCAGGGAAGAGATGGTCGAGTGAGGGAACCATGGTTGACAAGAGAGGTTGAATGTCTTGTTAAGAGGAAGAAGGAGACTTATGTAAGGCTGAAGAAACAAGGTTCAGACAGGGCGCTGGAGGGATACAAGATAGCCAGGAGGGAACTGAAGAAAGGGATTAGGAGAGCTAAGAGAGGGCATGAAAAATCCTTGGCGGGTAGGATCAAGGAAAACCCCAAGGCCTTTTACACATACGTGAGAAATATGAGAATGACTAGAGTGAGAGTAGGTCCGATTAAGGACAGTAGCGGGAGATTGTGTATTGAGTCTGAAGAGATAGGAGAGGTCTTGAACAAGTATTTTTCTTCAGTATTTACAAATGAGAGGGGCCATATTGTTGGAGAGGACAGCGTGAAGCAGACTGATAAGCTTGAGGAGATACTTGTCAGGAAGGAAGATGTGTTGCGCGTTTTGAAAAACTTGAGGATAGACAAGTCCCCCGGGCCTGACGGGATATATCCAAGGATTCTATGGGAAGCAAGAAATGAAATTGCAGAGCCGTTGGCAATGATCTTTTCATCCTCGCTGTCAACAGGGGTGGTACCAGAGGATTGGAGAGTGGCGAATGTCGTGCCCCTGTTCAAAAAAGGGAATAGGGATAACCCTGGGAATTACAGGCCAGTTAGTCTTACTTCGGTGGTAGGCAAAGTAATGGAAAGGGTACTGAGGGATAGGATTTCTGAGCATCTGGAAAGGCATTGCTTGATTAGGGATAGTCAGCACGGATTTGTGAGGGGTAGGTCTTGCCTTACAAGTCTTATTGAATTCTTTGAGGAGGTGACCAAGCATGTGGATGAAGGTAAAGCAGTGGATGTAGTGTACATGGATTTTAGTAAGGCATTTGATAAGGTTCCCCATGGTAGGCTTATGCAGAAAGTAAGGAGGCATGGGATAGTGGGAAATTTGGCCAGTTGGATAACAAACTGGCTAACCGATAGAAGACAGAGAGTTGTGGTGGATGGCAAATATTCAGCCTGGAGCCCAGTTATCAGTGGCGTACCGCAGGGATCAGTTCTGGGTCCTCTGCTGTTTGTGATTTTCATTAACGACTTGGATGAGGGAGTTGAAGGGTGGGTCAGTAAATTTGCAGATGATACGAAGATTGGTGGAGTTGTGGATAGTGAGGAGGGCTGTTGTCGGCTTCAAAGAGACATAGATAGAATGCAGAGCTGGGCTGAGAAGTGGCAGATGGAGTTTAACCCTGACAAGTGTGAGGTTGTCCATTTTGGAAGGACAAAACTGAATGCGGAATACAGGGTTAATGGTAGGGTTCTTGGCAATGTGGAGGAGCAGAGAGATCTTGGGGTCTATGTTCATTGTTCTTTGAAAGTTGCCACTCAAGTGGATAGAGCTGTGAAGAAGGCCTATGGTGTGCTAGCGTTCATTAGCAGAGGGATTGAATTTAAGAGCCGTGAGGTGATGATGCAGCTGTACAAAACCTTGGTCAGGCCACATTTGGAGTACTGTGTGCAGTTCTGGTCACCTCATTTTAGGAAGGATGTGGAAGCTTTGGAAAAGGTGCAAAGGAGATTTACCAGGATGTTGCCTGGAATGGAGAGTAGGTCTTACGAGGAAAGGTTGAGGGTGCTAGGCCTTTTCTCATTAGAACGGAGAAGGATGAGGGGCGACTTGATAGAGGTTTATAAGATGATCAGGGGAATAGATAGAGTAGATAGTCAGAGACTTTTTCCCCGGGTGGAACACACCATTACAAGGGGACATAAATTTAAGATAAATGGTGGAAGATATAGAGGGGATGTCAGAGGTAGGTTCTTTACCCAGAGAGTAGTGGGGGCATGGAATGCACTGCCTGTGGTAGTAGTTGAGTCGGAAAATTTATGGACCTTCAAACGGCTATTGGATAGGTACTTGGATTAGGGTAGAATAAGGGAGTGTAGGTTAACTTCTTAAGGGCAGCACGGTAGCATTGTGGATAGCACAATTGCTTCACAGCTCCAGGGTCCCAAGTTCGATTTCGACTTGGGTCACTGTCTGTGTGGAGTCTGCACATCCTCCCCGTGACTGCGTGGGTTTCCTCCGGGTACTCCGGTTTCCTCCCACAGTCCAAAGATGTGCAGGTTGGGTGGATTGGCCATGACAAATTGTCCAAAATTCTATGATTAACCTAGGACAAAAGTTCGGCGCAACATCGTGGGCCGAAGGGCCTGTTCTGTGCTGTATTTCTCTATCTCTAATGGTGCAGGATATACATCCTTGATTATATCCTAAATTTTCTGTCAATATTTATAAATTCTTTGGGGATAAATAATTTGGGGGAATATACTTCATACAAGATCAAAATTTAAAAGGCAGAAGGCACCCAGACAAGGTTAACAAGACCTTTGAAGACTTACCGGGGACTGTACATCTCAGAGCCCCCACCAGAGGCATCGGGGATGAAACAGTTCCTCGATGGACTGGACATGCCAGTTGTGGGGAAGGACAGAAAACGGGGCCTGGAAGCACCACTGGAACTGGGAGAGATCATGGAGAGTATTAGCTCCATGCAGGCGGGGAATATGGGTTCCCGGCGGACTTCTACAAAACATTTGCGACAGGACTGGCCCCGCATCCGCGGGAAATGTTCACAGACTCGCTGGCTAGGCGCACACTGCCACCTACGCTAGCACAAGCCTAAATCTCGCTAATACCTAAGAAAGACAAAGGCCCAACTGAATGTGGTTCATACAGACCCATCTCGCTACTGAACGTAGACGCCAAAATATTGGCCAAGGTGCTGGCCAAAAGGCTAGAAGACTGCATATCAGAGGTGGTCGCAGAGGATCAAATGGGCTTTGTCAAAGGTAGACAGCTAACATCGAACATCAGGCGCCTGCTGAACGTGATCATGACCCCATCAGGAACAGAGCACCTGAGGTGATCGTCTCCCTGGATGCAGAAAAGGCAAAGATCTAAAAATAAAGAAAAGTACAATAAGAAGTCTTACAACACCAGGTTAAAGTCCAACAGGTTTGTTTCAAACACTAGCTTTCGGAGCACTGCTCCTTCCTCAGGTGAATGAAGAGGTAGGTTCCAGAAACATATACATATAGACAAAGTCAAAGATACAAGACGATGCTTTGAATGCGAGCATTTGCAGGTAATTAAGTCTTTACAGATCCAGAGATAGGGGTAACCGCAGGTTCAAGAGGTGTGAATTGTCTCAAGCCAGGACAGTTGGTAGGATTTCACAAGCCCAGGCCAGATGGTGGGGGATGAATGTAATGTGACATGAATCCAAGGTCCTGGTTGAGGCCGTACTCATGTGTGTGGAACTTAGCTATAAGTTTCTGCTCGGCGATTCTGCGTTGTCGCGCGTCCTGAAGGCCGCCTTGGAGAACGCTTACCCGGAGATCAGAAGCTGAATGCCCTTGACTGCAGAAGTGTTCCCCGACTGAAAGGGAACATTCCTGTCCGTTGTCGCAGTGTCTGCATGGTCTCTCCAATGTACCACACGTCGGGACATCCTTTCCTGCAGCATATGAGGTAGACAGTGTTGGCCGAGTCGCACGTACCTGGTGGGTGGTGTTCTCACGTGTAATGGTGGTACCCATGTCGATGATCTGGCACGTCCTGCAGAGATTGCCCATGGCAGGGTTGTGTGGTGTCGTGGTCAACATGAGCAAAAGTGAGATCTTCCCGCAAGGGGGAGGGGCAGCACTGGTGTGACTGCCGTTTAAACAAACCAGCTACCTGGGGATCCAAATCCCTCATGTCTGGACAGGGATCCACAAATGGAACCTGACCAGTCTGAAAGAGGAAGCCAAAAAGGACCTGCAAAGATGGAACACACTCCCATTTTCCCTAGCAGGGAGAGTACAGACGATCAAAATGAACGTACTGCGCAGATACTTCTTCCTATTTAGATCTATGTCCCCAAGGCCTTTTTCAATGCACTGGACAAATTTCAACGCACTGGACAAATTAAACATGGCTTTTGTATGGGGGCAAAGAATTGTTGGATCACAAAGATGGTCCTACAGAAAACAAAATCCAGGGGAGGGCTAGCCTACAATTCTACCACGGCGGAAAGAGTGATGGGATGGATAAAGGAGCCAGAGGCTGAGTGGGTGCGTGCGGAGGAGGCCTCCTGCAGGGCGACCTCCCTCCAGACCCTCGCCACAATGGCAGTCCTATCCCCACTCAAGAAACACTCCAGCAGCCCAGTGGTGTTCGCCACCCTCCAGATGTGGAACCAACTACGGCAGCAATTCGGACTGACCGAAATGTCCGTCAAAGTCCCCATCTGCAATAACCACAGATTCACACCAGCACTCACCGATGCCACCTTCAGAAGGTGGAGACAGGATGGGGGGACACCGGCAGTCTGGGACCTATACACTGATGGTAGGGTCACAACACTGAAAGAACTGACTCAGAGATTCCAACTAGCTACAGGCAACAAACTCAGATACCTGCAGGTTAAAAACTTCCTACAGAAGGAGACAAAGACATACCCATGACCACCACGACAGACACTATTCGAAGAGCTACTGGACACAGACATCCTAGGCAGAGGGAACTGTAGTAAAATTGTCGAACGACTGCTAGTGAGGGCCGACACCAAACTGGACACAACAAGGAGGGAATGGGAGGAAGACTTGGGGTTCGAAATAGGGTGTGGACCCTGGAGGGGAGCACTGCACAGAGTCAACTCTACCTCCATATGCGCGAGGCTCAACCTAACACAGTTAAACATGGTACACAGAGCCAACTTGACCAGAACCCGAATGAGCAGGTTCTTCCCGGAGGTGGAGGATAGATGCGAACGGTGCCAAGGAGGCCCGGCCAACCAGACCCACATGTTCAGGTCTTGTCCCAGACTTGCTGGATACTGGACAGCCTTCTTCAAGGCAATGTTCAAAGTGGTGGGTGTAGTAATCCACGGGAAGCAGGAGTCCGTCACCACACCAATATTTATTTACAATAACGATATTACAGGAGCAGCTACAAAAAGTGCTGCTAGCAGTCCAGTCAACTTAAGACTGGCTCACAAAGCCTATACAGGTGCTCATATGGGCCCCCTCAATGAGCTATCATTGAGGGAGCCCATACTCCAATTGGCCAACCAATAAAGCCAATTGGAGTTCATTACACCCCTCCCTCCCAAGGTCCGAGGAATTCCTGCCAGCTGGCATTCCTCTGAGCTTCTTCCTGCTCCTCATGTCTGGGTCTGTCAGCTCTGTGTCATCTGCCGGGTCGTTCTCCGAAGTGGGCGGGGTGTACCTTATAGGTGCCGGTCTTTTCCTTGACAACCTCCTTGGAAGTTGTTCTTCCTCCTTGGGGAGAGGTGTCGCGGCGGTCTCGTCGAACGTGTCCATCTGCGACTCTGATGACTGGATGACGGGGTCTGGAGAAATTGCTCGTGGTTGGGGTGTGGGTATCCTTTCCGTCTGGGCTATCCCAGCTTGAGGCGGTCCTGCTTCGCCTGCCTCCAGGTGTGGTTCCGCTGCCCTTATTTGGTCTAGGTGTTTCTTCAGCACCTTACCTCCTATCGAAACCTCATAGGATATGGGCCCTGTTTGGGACTCTACCGTGCCTTTGACCCACGTTGGTCCATTCCCATAATTCTTGACGCAAACCAGTGCCCCCACCTGGAAATGTCTCTGCTGCCGACTATTATCATGCCCCCTGCGTTGGGCCTCCTGTTGTTTCTCCACTTTCCCCGTTAAATTTGAGAAAAGGAGACTCAGCCTCGTTCGCAGCCGCCTTCCCATTAAGAGTTCAGCTGGCGGTATGCCCGTTGTGGAATGCGGTGTGGTCCTGTAATCAAACAGCCAGCGGGAGAGCTTTGTGTCTATTGACGCTGCCGGCTGCTTCTTGAGTCCCGCTTTAAGTGTCTGGACCGCTCTCTCTGCCAGGCTGTTGGTCGCTGGATGGTAAGGGGCCGTTTTGATGTGACGGACTCCGTTTTCCTTCAGGAATTTTCCAAATTCCCCACTTGTGAATGCCGTTCCGTTGTCCGACACCAATACCTCCGGACGTCCATGTGTTGCAAACGAGGCCCTGAGCTTTTCAATTGTAGATGCTGTGCTTGCCGTGTTTATCCGGTGGACGTCCAACCATTTGGAGTGGGCGTCCACTATCACCAAAAACATTGAGCCCATGAAAGGGCCGGCATGGTCAATATGCAAGCGGGTCCATGGTCTGCCTGGCCATTCCCACGGGTGCAATGGCGCCGCTGGTGGCACTCTTTGCCCCTGTTGGCACTCCTGGCACCGACGTACCAAGGCTGCTATGTTTGTGTCCAAACCTGGCCACCAAACATAGCTTCGAGCTAGCATCTTCATTTTAGACACCCGTAATGTAACTCGGTTAAGATTGCCTGACGGCCCTGAGCTGGGACGATTACCCGGGCTCCCCATAATAGGATACCGTCTTCTACGGTTATTTGGTCCCTTCTGCTCCAGTATGGGTGCATCTGGGCTCCACTGGTCTTTCCAGTTAGTAGTAAATGCTTCATCTTGGCTAAAACTGGGTCTTTTTGCGTCCACAACCGAATATGTTGTACGTCTACTGGTAGGGTGTCCAAAAAATTTAGAGTCATTACTGTCTCCTCTACTTTTGGTATTTGCAGCGGAGTGTCCGGGAGGGGAAGTCTGCTCAAAGCATCTGCATGTGCTACTTGCGTTCCCGGTCTGTGCTCCAGAACGTAACTATATGCCGCCAGTAGCAACGCCCAGTGTTGGATTCTAGCTGATGCAATCAGGGGTATTGACTTGTCTTCTTTTAATAGCCCTAATAACGGCTTATGGTCCGTCACTATGGTGAAATTCCGCCCGTACAGATACTGGTGAAATTTTTTCACTGCGAATATCACCGCCAGTCCTTCCTTCTCGATTTGGGCGTACTTCCTCTCAGCCATCGCCAAGGTCCTCGAAGCATAGGCTATTGGCCGTTCGTCCCCATTCCTTCCTCTATGGACTAAGACGGCTCCTACCCCCTAGGGGGAGGCATCAGAAGTGACCACCAACTCCTTCCTTGGGTCATAATGCTCTAGGACATTTTCGGATGACAGCTGTTCCTGAATGTCCCTAAATGCTCGGTTTTGGCGGGCAGACCATTTCCATTCTTGCCCCTTTTTTAGTAACTGGTGGAGATGTTCTAGGATGGACACCCTATTTTCAATAAATTTTCCATAATAGGTTACCAATCCTAGAAATGATTGTAACTCCTGGACCGTGGTGGGAGCTGGGGCTTCTTTTATTGCCCTTACTCTGTCTTCTAATGGGTGTAAGCCTGACTCGTCTACTTTATATCCCAGGTACGTCACTTGTGGGGCCAGAAAAACACATTTTTCCCTTTATAGCCGTACGCCTGCCTTTGCGAAACGCCTGAGCACTTCCTCCAGGTTCCTTAAGTGCTCCCTGTTTGTCCTACCCGTGATTAAGACATCGTCCAAATAAATCGCCACCTGCGGTAGTCCCTGCAGAATATTTTCCATCGTATGCTGGAATATAGCACAGGCTGATGACACTCCGAAAGGTAGCCTAGTCTAACGAAAAAGGCCCTTCAGGGTGTTGATCGTAGCGAACTTCTGCGATTCCTTGTCCAGTTTTAACTGCAGGTAGGCGTGGCTCATGTCCAGTTGCCCACCTGCCAATTTGGCATATAGGTCGTCTATTTTCGGGATTGGGTATTTGTCCAGCAGTGCGTATTTGTTTACTGTTTGTTTGAAATCTCCACAGAGACGTATCGAGCCGTCTGGCTTCAAAATTGGTACCACCGGCGCTGCCCATTCCGAGAACTATACTGGTCTGATAATGCCGTTGCACCGTAACCTTTCTATTTCGTCATCTACTTTCTTCCTTAATGCAAAAGGTACCGGCCTAGCCTTACAAAATTTCAGAAGAGCTTCTGGGTCCACGTGCAAAGTTGCTTTGGCGCCTATGATTTCCCCCAAACCTTCCTGTAAGACCTCCGGGTATTTTTGGAGTACTCCACTCAACTGCCCGCTTCCACACTGGAAAATTTTCATCCAATCTAATTTTAGGTCTTTCAGCCAGTTTCGTCCAATTAAGCTCGGTCCGAAGCCCTCTACTATCGTCAATGGCAATCTGAGCAATGGTTTCTCATATTCCACGGGTACATGAGTCGTGCCTAGAACTTCCAGACGTTCCCCCGTGTAGGTGTTTTTGTTAGAGTTAGTGGCTGGAGTCCATCTTTGATTTTTCTAAATGCTGCCACTCCCATTACTGATACGGCCGCACCCGTGTCTATTTCCATTATTGTCGGCCGCCCGTTCACCCGTGGGGTTATCCTAATGGGTTCTGCTTTCTTCGTTGCAATATTATATAATTGTTCCCCTTCGGAGGAGGATGGGGCGTCTAGGTTGTGTACTTCCCTGCGTCCCCACCTGCTATTCCTCTTTTGCCAATTCCGTTAATTCTTGGAAAGTTTTCGTGTCCGGCGCATCGGGATAAGTCAGACTACGTATAATGGCGAAAGCTGAGGGTCCGCACGCCGACAGCAGGATAAGCCGTTTCCTTTCATCCGTCAGTATACCATTTGCCCGGAAGAAGTAACACATTCTCTCCACATACTGGGACCAGTCCTCAATAGCCGGGTCGAATGCCTCTAACCTTCCAAAAAACGGCATTTTTAAAATGGCAAGGCTTACCCTCCGAGTGCGGCAGCTGGTCTCCGCAAAATTCTTAGTTTACCTCGTCGTCCCTGTAGTCACCACACCAATATTTATTTACAATAACGATATTACAGGAGCAGCTACAAATAGTGCTGCTAGCAGTCAAGTCAACTTAAGACTGGCTCACAAAGCCTATACAGGTGCTTATATGGGCCCCCCTCAATGAGCTATCATTGAGGGAGCTCATACTCCAATTGGCCAACCAATAAAGCCAATTGCAGGTCATTACAGTGGGGATGAGGGTGGAGCCATGCCCGAAAGTGGCGGTCTTCAGGGTATCAGACCAGCCAGATCTCTTCATGTGGAGGAGGGCGGACGTCCTTGCCTTTGCCTCCCTGATCGCCCGCCGTAGAATCCTGCTTGGTTGGCGATCAGCAGCAGACTGGCTGCCCGACCGATCAGAATTTCTGCAAATGGAGAAAATCAAATTCACCATCCGTGGGTCGGAAGAGAGCTTCCACAAAACATGGGAGCTATTCACCCGACTGTTCTGAGACCTGTTTGTGGCCAAATAAATAAATAAATCGCCAGTAGCCAGAGCGGCGGGGGGTGGGGTGGGGGTTCGGATAGGGAGGATTGTAGGTCGAGCCAGCCAGACAGCAACAGACTGTAAATAGAGAATCTGAAGAAGGAATCTTTATGACTGTACAATAAATGAAAACGAACAGCGATGTATGTAATTTTGAAAATGCCAATAAAAATATTTTTTTTAAAGGCAGAAGGTAGGGGAGGGAGCGGGGGTGCGTGAAAGAGGTTAACAAAGATGGAAGTATTCAACTGAGTGGTGGGTGATTAAAGATGGTCCTGTGGAGATTCAAGGGGAAGATGTTAGTTCAGTAGATCTGGGAATGGTTTATGTTTAATTAATATTTGTTTTGTGTCACCTGGGGCCAAATGTGACACAGTCCAGGCAGGCGTGAGGCCAACCCAGAAGGACTTTGGGCCCGTATCCCGCATTCGCGTTACTCGTGCAATTTTTAGGTTGGCACACAGGCAACACGGGCTAGCAGCCTATCTGTTTTTGCCATTTTGTCATCCAAGAGGAGACAAAAGGGGACTGGAACAAAGGCAGGCTGAAGGGTTGGGAGTTTGGTGAGGGTTTGGTTCGGAATATTGTGAGCACTTTCACTGCTTTCTTTGGAGGGTTCAACATACATAGAATCCCTACAGTGCAGAAGGAGGCCATTCGGCCCATCAAGTCAGTACTGACCCCTCAAAAGAACAGCCTATCTTAGCCAAATCCCTGTCTAGCCCAACCTTTGGTCACTAAGGAACAATTTATCATGGAAAATCCACCAAACCTTCACATCTTTAGACTGTGGGAGGAAAGCAGGGCAGCCAGAGGAAACCCACGCAGACACGGGGAGAACGTGCAGACTCCTCACAGACCGTCACCTAAGATCAGAATCGAATACAGGTCCCTGGCGGTGTGAGGCAGCAGTGCTAACCACTGTGTCGCCATGCCACCCTGGATATTGACTGGAGCTTTCAGGACATTTCTGTCCTCGGACATCGAAGATTCAGGTCCCTCTGTCATGGGGTCAAGTCCATATGCATCTCTGTATGGGTATAATCTAATCAACAGGGATCACCTCCTCTGACGAGGAACGGGGACAAAGAGATAGGATGCTAGGTGGTCACAGGCATCACTTCAGAGCAGAGATGCAGGTGGGATGGGGAGGGTGCCGTCAGGGCAGCAGGGAGGGCAGGGAGAATGTCCCCACAGAAGACGTCACTACCCAATTGCCACAGTGCACAAGCAGCGAACCAACTACCTCGACATGACTGAGGTCCAGTGCTACAGGAAGCGCCTGTTTCCAAGGGAAGCCGTCACGACCTTATGCCATATGATTAGGTTTCTAGAATTGTGTGGGTGGACATCCAATGACTGTGGCTCACAAGGTCACTCTTGCACTTAACTTGTAAGCCTCTAGGTCTTTCCAGGGCTCAGTGGGTGATTTTTGTGGAGTCTCCCAGTCAGTTGCACACAGCTGTGTCAAGCTGGTGGCTGACACTCTGCTGAGGCAGGGGAACGTTCATATATTTCAGAGTGGACCAAGTCAGCCAGGCTGATGGGCCAGAGGCTACGCTGCAATTTCAGGGTTTCCCTGCAGCCAGGGTGCCATTGATTGGGTGCCTTTGTCAATGGGAACAGAAGGAGTTTCACTCCATGAATGTTCAGATTCTACAGCTCTGTGTGATGCGACCATCAATTCCACGAGACGAAGAGTTGAAGTGAACAGTGGTTTTAATCAGCTAGATCTGTGCCTGTCTGCGAATGCTCTGTGCTGTGTGCCACCTACAGGCTGAACATAGAACATAGAACATTACAGCGCAGTACAGGCCCTTCGGCCCTCGATGTTGCGCCGACCTGTGAAACTCCTCTAAAGCCCATCTACACTATTCCCTTATCGTCCATATGTTTATCCAATGACCATTTGAATGCCCTTAGTGTTGGCGAGTCCACGACTGTTGCAGGCAGGACATTCCACGCCATTACTACTCTCTGAGTAAAGAACCTACCTCTGACATCTGTCCTATATCTATCTCCCCTCAATTTAAAGCTGTGTCCTCTCGTGCTAGACATCTCCATCCAAGGAAAAAGGCTCTCACTGTCCACCCTATCTAATCCTCTGATCATCTTGTCTGCCTCAATTAAGTCACCTCTTAACCTTCTTCTCTCTAACGAAAACAGCCTCAAGTCCCTCAGCCTTCCCTCATAAGATCTTACCTCCATGCCAGGCAACATCCTGGTAAATCTCCTCTGCACCCTTTCCAATGCATCCTCATCCTTCCTATTATGTGGCGACCAGAATTGCACGCAATACTCCAAATGCGGCCGCACCAGAGTTTTGTACAGCTGCAACATGACCTCATAGCTCCGAAACTAAATCCCTCTACCAATAAAAGCTAACACACCGTACGCCTTCTTAACAACCCTCTCAATGTGGGTGGCAACTTTCAGGGATCTATGGACATGGACACCGAGATCTCTCTGCTCATCCACACTACCAAGAATCTTACCATTAGCCCAGTACTCTGTCTTCCTGTTATTCCTTCCAAAATGAATCACCTCACACTTTTCTGCATTAAACTCCATTTACCACCTGTCAGCCCAGCTCTGCAGCTTATCTATGTCCCTCTGTAACTTGTAACATCCTTCCGCACTGTCCACAACTCCACCGACTTTAGTGTCATCTGCAAATTTACTCGCCCATCCTTCTACACCCTCTTCCAGGTCATTTATAAAAATGACAAACAGCAGTGGCCCCAAAACAGATCCTTGTGGTACACCACTAGTAACTGGACTCCAGGCTGAACATTTCCCATCAACCACCACCATTTGTCTTCTTCCAGCTCGCCAATTTCTGATCCAAACTGCTAAATCACCCTGAATCCCAAGCCGCCGTATTTTCTGCAATAGCCTTCCATGGGGAACCCTATCAAACGCTTTATTGAAATCCATATACACCACATCAACTGCTTTACCCTCGTCCACCTGTTTGGTCACCTTCCCAAAGAACTCAATAGGTTTGTGAGGCACGACCTACCCTTCACAAAACCGTGTTGACTATCTCTAATCAAATTATTCCTTTCCAGATGATTATACATCCTATCTCTTATAAACCTTTCCAAGACTTTGCCCACAACAGAAGTAAGGCTCACTAGTCTATCGTTACCGGGGTTGTCTCTACTTCCCTTCTTGAACAAGGGGACAACATTTACTAGTTTAGTCGGGCAGCATGGTCGGCACAGGCTTGGAGGGCTGAATGGCCTGTTCCTTTGCTGTACTTTTCTTTCTTCTTTGTTCTATCCTCCAGTTTTCTGGCACTAATCCTGTAGACAATTATGACATAAAGATCAAAGCCAAAGGCGTAGCAATCTCCTCCCTAGCTTCCCAGAGAATCCTAGGATAAATCCCATCCGGCCCAGGGGACTTATCTATTTTCACACTTTCCAGAATTGCTAACACCTCCTTATGAACCTCAAGCCCTTCTAGTCTAGTGGCCTGTATCTCAGTATTCTCCTTGACAACATTGTCGTTTTACTGACGAAAAATATTCATTTAGCACCTCTCCTATCTCCTCGGACTCCACGCACAACTTCCCACTACTGTCCTTGACTGGCCCTACTCTTACCCTAGTCATTCTTTTATTCCCGACATATCTATAGAAAGCTTTAGGGTTATCCTTGATCCTACCTGACAAAGACTTCTCATGTCCCCTCCTGGCTCTTCTTAGCTCTCTCTTTAGGTCCTTCCTAGCTAACTTGTAACTCTCGAGCGCCCTAACTGAACCTTCACATCTCATCTTTACATAAGCCTCCTTCTTCCTCTTGACAAGTGTTTTAACTACTTTAGTAAACCACGGTTCCCTCGCTCGACCACTTCCTCCCTGCCTGACAGGTACATACTTATCAAGGACACGCAGTAGCTGTTCCTTGAACAAGCTCCACATTTCAATTGTGCCCATCCCCTGCAGTTTCCCTCCCCATCCTATGCATCCTAAGTCTTGCCTCATCGCATCATAATTGCCTTTCCCCTGCAGATCTATATACCTCCCCCAAGGGGGCGGAGCCCACAAGGCCATCAACATATTATGATACAATGTAATGCAATACAATAGTGAATGGTAGCAGTAATACATTCACCACACTGTGCAAGATACCTTGGCAGCTCCCACGATGTCTAAATACAGCACCGCCCATAAGCGCCCAGGCTCTTTTCGGCTCCAGCTCACCTTGAGGGGTGGTTGCTTGGCGACAAAGGGTATCCCTTGATAAAGTGTCTGAAGTGCCTTTCGGGCTCCCGAGAGCAGTGGCAAACGAGAGATACAATTTCTGCCATGTCTCCACAAGAGAATGATAGAGAGGACAATAAGCCTGCTGAAAATGGTGTTCTGATACCTGGATCATTCCAGGGGTGCCCTGTCATATCTACCAGTGCAAGTATTGCTCATTATTGTTGTCTGCTGTGCTGTTCATAGCCTTGCTTTCTCTAGGGGGGAATCACTGGACCTGGAGGACACGAATGCTGCTGCACCTGCCTCAGTGAAGGAATCCAATGTTGAAACCCATGGGTGGGGTCGCATTGCTGGCAGGAAAGCAGAATCCCAACGGCCTAGAAAAAAACAAAATTTTAAAGTCAGACACAGGATGTGGGCAGCATTTATTACCCACTCCTACTTGCCCTTGAGAAGCTGGCCGAGGCATCGGAATGATTTGCCGGGCCATTTTAGAGTTAAGAGTCAAGCACATTACTGCAGGTCTGGAGTCACATATAGCCCTGTCTGGGTAAGGACACCAGCTTACAATCCCTGCAGGACATTAATGGATGAGATGGGTTTTTATAATGAGCCAATAGTTTCATGGCCTTCATTAATTTCACATTTATTTACCTACATTTAAATTTCTGCCATTTGAACTGATGTTTTTGGCATCATGTTTGGTTTCCAGATTGCTAGACCCACAACCTAACCACTGTGCTACCAAACTCATCATAGGTAGACTGTCAATAGGTATTTATATACATAGATGAATAAACAAGTAAATAAATATGGGTAAAGACCCAGGTGTAAATAAAATTATGGCTCCATCAGTTTTATTGATGGACAGAACGCACATTTATTGAAGAAGTCAGAGGGAAAGTCAGAATGTGCAGTTGATTTCTCAAATCTGCCATGCTTTTATGGAATAAGAACATGAGAACATAAGAACTAGGAGCGGGAGTCGGTCATCTCACCCCTCGAGCCTGCTCCGCCATTCAATGAGATCATGGCTGATCTTTTTGTGGACTCAGCTCCACTTTCCCGCCCGAACACCTTTATTCCTCTATTCTTCAAAAAACTATCTATTTTTATCTTGAAAACATTTAATGAAGGAGCCTCAGCTGCTTCACTGGGCAAGGAACTCCATAGATTCACAACCCTTTGAGTGAAGAAGTTCCTCCTAAACTCAGTCCTAAATCTACTTCCCCTTATTTTGAGGCTATGCCCCCTTGTTCTGCTTTCACCCGCCAGTGGAAACAACCTGCCCGCATCTATCCTATCTATTTACTTCATAATTTGATACATTTCCATAAGATCCCCCCACATCCTTCTAAATTCCAACGAGTACAGTCCCAGTCTACTCAACCTCTCCTCGTAATCCAACCCCTTCAGCTCTGGGATTAAGCTACTGAATCTCCTCTGCACACCCTCCAGCGCCAGTACGTCCTTTCTCAAGTAAGGAGACCAAAACTGAACACAATACTCCCTGTGTGGCCTCACTAACACCTTATACAATTGCAGCATAACCTCCCTAGTCTTAAACTCCATCCCTCTAGCAATGAAGGACAAAACTCCATTTGCCTTCTTAATTACCTGTTGCACCTGCAACTTTTTGCGACTCATGCACTAGCACACCCAGGTCCCTCTGCACAGCAGCATGTTTTAATATTTTATCATATGGCGGAACCGGTTCAAGGGGTCGAATGGTCTACTCCTGCTCCAAACTCGTATGTTCAGAAATGGCTCTGAATTTATTTTTGCGATGATTCAATTAGATTTACTCTTCAGATATGGCTGATTCAATCTAAGATGAAAACTCCCAAGGTGAAAAGGGAAAAAAAATCACAGACGATTGAATTAAATCAAAGTTAAAAATTAAATGGGGTGGCGCAGTGGTTATCGTTGCTGCTTCACAGCACCAGGGACCCGGGTTTGATTCCGGCCTCTGGTGACTACATGTGTGGAGTTTGCATATTCTCCTCTTGTCTGCGTGGGCGCCCTCCAGGTGCTCCGGTTTCCTCCCACACTCCAAAGATGTGCAAGTTGGGCGGATTGGCCATGCTAAATTGCCCCTTAGTGTCCAAAGGTGAGGTGGACTTACAGGGATAGGGTGGGGGAGTGGAGTGCTCTTTTAGAGGGTCGATGCAGACTTGATGGGTCAAATGGCTTCCTTCTGCACTGCAGGAATTCTATGGTTCTATCTCTGAAGTGATATTGTGGCAAATGTCATTTCCACTGGAATGGACGTTGGAAAGGTTGCTTTCTTTTGTTGGTGAACCCAGAACTAGGGGTCACTGTTTTAAAATCAGGGGTCATCATCTTAAGATAGAGATGAGGAGAATGTTTCTCTCAGCCAGGATCTTATTGAATGGCGGAGCAGGCTCGAGGGGCTGAATGGCCTACTGTTCATATTTCATATGCATGGAAATTGTATTTGGTTTGTGACAATGTACCAAAATCACAAATGTTTAATATTACAGCTGCTCAACAAAGGAAAATTGCTGCGTTTTGAGAGAATTGGGAGATCTGACAACACGTCATTTCCAATCCTGATCACGAAAGATATGGTGCCTTATTTCCGCATTGTTGCTTATTACATCACAAATATTAAGGGTAACAAAATATCGTCTCAGACTCGGTACGTGTGGAGGTGGAGGACCTTTGCAGTTCAAAGGTTTGTGATGTGTTTTGGAGTGTGTAAAGTCCTTCACTGACATGTGTTCTTATCAGGGGTAGTGTACGGAGTTGAACTTTTAAATCTCCGTCAATAATCAACAATGTTTTCAGAAAGTGACAATTGGTCTTGCTTTGAGGTCCAAACCCGACAGTTATTCTGAGTTAAGTAAACTTACAACCATTTTGTGTGATTTCTATCCTAGTGCGATCTAGGATCAGACCCCAACAGTTGCTCAGATACCAGACAGAAACCCCAATACTTTATTTTAATTTGTAAGACTGTGGGAAATGACTTTTCAATCCAAGAGTGATTCCACACACATAGGGATATGGTTCATTAAAACAAACTTTATTACTAACAAAGGATTAACTTAATGTTATCATACAAGAAATAGCTGTTAATCAATTAAATGAAACACTTTAACTGCTATCTTTTAAACTCCAATCAAGCAAAACCCATCTCAGGTCAAAACCCATTTTTAAATACATTTGGTCAACCCAGGAATACTTGCCGGATAGAGATGTCTTAGATAAAACGCTTTGAGAGAGAGAGAAATCCTTCAGGAACCAGCTTCCAGATTCCTGCCTGTGTCAAACTATTGTTTAACTTTGTAGCATTTGGCAAAAAGCTTCTGTTCTGTGCAGAGCAAAATCCAAACTGAAACTCAATACCTGACTGCCTCTGCTCCAGGCTCCTCCCATTAACTCTATCCCACTAACTGGGTTACAGCCATCTTGCTAAGGCTAAACACAATGGGCAGGATTCTCCGTTTCTGAACTAAGTGTTGACGCCAACGCAGAATTCATGAACTTTCACAACAGCAAAGCTGGCACCAAACCTGGATCAATTCAGCAACTGTGGCGGGGCTAGCACTGACACCACTTGGAACACAATCAATTCCAATGAAAAACGGTGCAGGATTCACCGGATCCGTGATTGACATTCGGGAAGCTGACAAGCTTCAGCCGCATATACACATTACAATCCCCACACACACTCATCCCAGCCAAGAAGATGGCACTGATTGTGCTGGAGCGCGCCCATCCCACTGATGGGTTGGCTGGGGCCAGAGGGCACCTAAGGGGTTGGCCTGGGGGGACACCTATAGGGCCCGTGGTCCTAAGTTCACAGTGGGCTGTCAGCGGCGTACACAGCTGCATGGCTGCCTTGCCGGCTGCGGCAATGGTGTTCCATACCCGTCCACCCCGACCGCATAGCCCGCCTCCTGGCCACCCCACTCTACTCTCTCTTTTCTCCCACCCCCCAGTCAGCGACACAACTGTCAGCAAACTATGGCAATGTTGGACACTTTCCGTACCCCCCTCTCTCCCTCAGCAACTACGTTGCCGGATTCACCATTTTCAAAAGCTCAAGTGAATCGTGACGGGAACTCGACCCATTGGACGTGAAGCATCGCGGAGGCCCTGGAGAATACCATGTCCGGCCCACTAATTATATGCACTAATTGTATGTACATGCATTCCGGAGCGCATGATTCCACTGTCGAGGTGACGGAGAATTGTGATTTGATGTCAAATCGGCACCCGCCACGATTTTAGAGTCAGAACTTGTTCTTCGCCTAATCACGTTTCGCGATTTTGGCATCAGCCAATGGAGAATCCACCCAATTTCTCTAATTATCTACTCGCCAGGGAACCTTCCTCTATAAACAAAATTCCATTAGCCCTATTTAGGCAAACACTGGACATGGTTGGAATGACTGATGATCCTACATTTACAATGCTTTAATTACCCTTTCTGTAGCCCCAGTGTCTGTCTGTCTTTTAAACCAGGATTTCTAAAATCCTTACTGCAATGGAGATATACACGTACTAACCCATTACTGTACCAGATGCAGTAAAAGTGTCATAGTCCCAGATGACCACCCCCCCCCCCCCACCCCCACCACCACTTTGAGGGGGGGGGGGGGGAGAGCTGACTGTGGCGATTTAATCTGAGGATCACCACACCTCAGGCGAGGCCTTCATGAATAACCTCAGCCGATACAGGAATTGAAACCGCGGTGTTGGCCTTGTTCTGCATCACAGACTAGCTGCCCAGTCAACTGCTAAACCAGCCCCCAGATATATTTTAGTTCTGAAATTCATACATTCCTCACAGTCCTTTAGTGAGATGTTAAGTGAAGTGACTCTGTCATCCCATGATCTGTAAACAGCATTATTTGGAGGAAGGGCAATTGTAACACTGGTCTACCCTCCTCTACGCCCCGCCTAACCTCCACTGAGCTCAGTGGGATTAATATCGGGCAGAGCGTGTAAACAATGTTACTTCTGAATCCTGCAATTTATTTAAACTTGTATTCTATATGGTATGTTGAGGCTGAAGATCTAATTGTCGTTCACAGTTTCAGATACAACCTGCCTTGGATACAGATCATGCCCAACGTGATTTGCTGTTGTCAGTTTTCTCTGACAATGTATCCGATGTCTTTATCCAAGCAGTGGACAGTCAGCTCTATGGACCCAATAAGGACGATACACTTCAGAAGGTGAGAGACTCAATAGGTACTTTCAGCTCTAACCACTCAGCTGCTTGGATAGCTCCTTAACCAGAAAGTAGCTGAGCACCAACCCTAATGGGGGTTTCCCTGCACCCCTCACTCTATGGTAGATAGAAGCAGCGCCTATTCAGTGGAAATTGTGGATTACATAAATTCAGTTATTTTATTCCAGTAATTTATACTACCCAGACCAAAGAGTAAGTTTTGAATGAAATAGCTATAGCATGATTAAACTGAGATTTCGTACAACTCAAAATGATCAGTGCGTGTGGAAAGTCTGGGAGTAAACTCCAATCGGCCGTTTATCCAGTTACTCTGTTGTGCCTTCGTATAAGTGGATTTGTCATGGGCCTTCTGTCACTGACAGGATCTTGCCTACATGTAGGCTGCTTATTGATAAACCATTAAAAAATTTAATGCAAAGAAGTGCGAGGGGGAGCGTGGTGTGAGGGGGTGGGCTTTGCGACGTGTGTGGGGAAACACTATTTTTAAGAAGAGCATGCGAGTTAGCCCGGTGTCCTGGCCAATTTTTATCCCTCAATCAACAGCACAAAAAAAACAGATTATCTGGTCATTATCACTTTGCTGTTTTTTGGAATCTTGCTGTGCACACATTGGCTAATCTTTCGTCCATTACAACAGTGACTATGCTCTGAAAGAGCACTTCATTCGCTGTAAAGAGTTTTGAGATGTCCAGTAGCGGCAGTCGTGCAATTGGATATATGAACACAAATGTTTCCTTTTTGTATTTTGTTAGACAGTACTAGAAGTTATATTAAAAAGTAAAGGTTACAATTTTAAAGGTGGTTATTGACTGAGAAGAGAAATCTGGGGATTTTTTGGTACAAATAATTGAACGTAGCAGGGCAATACTGCATTCAAGATCCTCAGCTTCATAAATAGGGGCATGGAGTGCAACATGAAAGTTGTAATGTACAAAACATTGGTTCAGACGCAACTGGAGTATTGTGTCCAATTCTGAGCGCTACATTTCAGGAAGAGAGCGCAGAAAAGATTCATGAGATTGGTTCTAGATTGAAGAGGAATCTATTCCATGGATAGATTGGTTCGGGGTTAAAGTTAGAGGGAAACTGGGACTGTTTTCCTTGGCGAAGGGAAGGTTGAGGGGAGATTTGATAGAGGTGTTCAAAATCACAAAGAGCCCGGACAGAGCAGATAGAGGGCAAATGTCCCCATTGGTGGAAAGATTGAGAAGCAAAAGACATAGATTTAAGATGATTGGCACAAGAAGCAGCACGGTAGCACAAGTGGAAAGCACCGTTGCTTCACAGCGCCAGGGTCCCAGGTTCGATTCCCCGCTGGGTCACTGTCTGTGTGGAGTCTGCACGTTCTCCCCGTGTGTGCGTGGGTTTCCTCCGGGTGCTCCGGTTTTCTCCCACAGTCCAAAGATGTGCGGGTTAGGTGGATTGGCCATGATAAATTGCCCTTAGTGACCAAAAAGTTTAGGAGGTTTTATTGGGTGATGGGGATAGGGTGGAAGTGAGGGCTTAAGTGGGTCGGTGCAGACTCGATGGGCTGAATGGCCTCCTTCCGCACTATATGTTCTATGATCTATGAAGCAACAGCGGCACGAGGAAAATCTTTTCAGGGGCTGGTTTAGCACAGGGCTACATCGCTGGCTTTTAAAGCAGATCAAGGCAGGCCGGCAGCACGGTTCAATTCCCGTACTAGCCTCCCCGAACAGGTGCCAGAATGTGGCGACTAGGCGCTTTTCGCAGTAACATCATTTGAAGCCCACTTGTGACAATAAGCGATTTTCATTTCATTTATTTTCATTTTAATTAACGCAGTGAGTTATTAGGATCTGGAATGCACTGCATGAGAGTGTGCTGGAGGCAGATTCAATCAAGGCTATAAAAGCCGATTGGATAACTGGATGAGTAGAAAAAAGTAGCAGCTACAGAAGAAAAGTGGCAGAGGCGCACTGGCTGAATTGTTCTTGCAGTGAGCTGACATGGATAAAATTAAACAAATGCTCTCCTTCTGTGCTGTAACCATTTTATGATTCAGCAATTATTTGATTGCTGGTGAAAATCAGAGACAATGAATGCACAATTTCCCTTAAATCAGATGGTCATGTGATTCTCCGCTCTCTATACCCCGTCACTAGGAATCCCAGATTTTTTTGGGCAAAAATAACAAGAGTCAGTGGTTTTAATTTTCCAAAGTATGCAGTGGAACACACATACATCCAAGGAGAGTAGTATAATGGTCTGGCACATGAAGGGTTAATGTGGGGATGGACTACAATGTAGGAATGTACGATGTCAGGAAACATATGACTGGCACCTAGGGGTCAGTGTAATATTGGACTGAGCCATGTGTAGAAGCAAGCAGGGAGACAGCCCGTAGCTTGGACTTTTAAGGTACCCATGTATAGAGTTTCTAGTAGTTAATAAATAGATACTATTGAACTGTCTAAGACTACAAATACCTTAAGGCCTCCCAAGCTACGTCCAACACCTTAGACCATGGTGGCAGCGAATGGAATAGCTCAAAACCTCACAGATGGCAGAAGAAAATTAAAATGCTGGTTAACTGTGAGGGAAAAAAATTAAAGAACTATTCTGGCCTGAAAAAAAGCTCAAGAAACGAAGGCGTGGAAGGAAATCGTCAGAGAAAAGGCCCAAATAAAGGCTTGGAAGCTGAAGGCAGAAATTAAATTTCTCACTGCAGCAGAAGACTTACAGGGCAGCACGGTAGCATGGTGGTTAGCATAAATGCTTCACAGCTCCAGGGTCCCAGGTTCGATTCCCGGCTGGGTCACTGTCTGTGCAGAGTCTGCACGTCCTCCCCGTGTGTGCGTGGGTTTCCTCCGGGTGCTCCGGTTTCCTCCCACAGCCCAAAGATGTGCGGGTTAGGTGGATTGGCCATGATAAATTGCCCGTAGTGTCCTTAAAAGTAAGGTTAAGGGGGTGGGGTTGTTGGGTTACGGGTATAGTGTGGATACGTGGGTTTGAGTGGGGTGATCATTGCTCGGCACAACATCGAGGGCCGAAGGGCCTGTTCTGTGCTGTACTGTTCTATGTTCTAAGACTCCATTGAATCCCGTGGGAGAGCAGTTTCAATACCCAGTGTGCAGTCAGGAGACCTGGCAGGGATGAGGTAAAGATTTTAAATTCCTGGACAACACCAATCCAGAAAAAAGTTAAATACTGCAGTGATCAGAAAAAAGTTAAATACTGCAGTGATCAGAAATAGTCTTTTAAATTGCAGCCTGATAAATCTGATTCCTGAGTTGGTGCCTGAACATCGGGTGGCCGAGCTTGCTCAAAATAAAGACAAACAATTAATTAAAAATTAAACACTGCTGCGTAGGCAGCTTTAGAAACTCAGCAAAAGCTTCTGAGACCCTAGAACATTGCATGAAAGTGTGCAGACACTAAACAGTTATGGCAGGAATTGTTGGAAACATTTTAATGCTTAACTTACGAACACCATTACTGCGGGGGAGCCTCCTGAAACTAACAAATGACGCACCATCTTTGGAATCCTCTTAAAACTGAAACAATAATTTTAAAAGTTTTAACCAAGGATCAGAAACCTACTCTTCCTGGTCAGTTTGGACTAATCCAACTCTCAGATCAAAGGGGACTTTGGAGAAAGATTAATTAGATACAGTGCTTCGGTCTGGATAAAAAGACAGAAGATCAACAAGTTAAGACATTATTTAGTAGGCCCGATAACCGATGATATAATAGCTAGACCAAAGATGTGCAAGTTAGGTGGATTCGCTGTGCTACATTGCCCCTTAGTGTCCAAAGATGGTGGGGCTATGGGAATAGGGCGGCAGGGTGCTCCTTCAGAGGGTCGTTGTAGACTCAATGGACTGAATAGCCTCCTTCTGCACTGTAGGAGTTCTATGATAGACATGAATCAATAAATCATCTGAATAATTTGAAGTTTTAAAATCATTCAACACCTAACCGAGAAGTAACAAAATCCTTCAAAGGGTTAAATCTAATGATGATGTCCAGCAGCCAGGGGAACCCAGCAATTCCTTCATTCATGAGTTGCACAGAATGGCTGAAGATCCGAGCTAATCAGTGATAGAACAATTGTGGGAATGGCGAACGACACACTCAGATATGCTTCAAGGCCAGCAAGATTTAATCATTGAGAAAGCCATTCAGATTGTCAGGAAGTCTGAAATCGGTTTTCAGCACAAATCCATATTATGTGGAGCAAGCAAACCATGGCAAAGTAAAGCCCACTGCCCAGTTAGTGACACAGCAGGAACAGGGACACTCCAGGACAAGGGAAGCCACACACTAAGTGATCTGCGGAGCAAATATGCAAGCACTGTGGAGCAAAGTGCCAGAAGGATACAGACGCTTCCTGGGTGAGGTCAAAGATCCTGGATTTTAGTTCTGGAATGCAGGCATCTTATAATAGATATGGCGGTCAGTGTTAAGGTCCGATCAGACAAAGAACCAGTGGCTCTGATCTTTGGCCTCTGATTATGAACGACAGACACATCTCTCAATCCTGCCACAGGAATCCAACTTCCAGTTTATAAGTATCATTCTGGAACCACTAAGGTATGGCAAGAAATTATCCTTCAAGCTAGTGTACGTCATCCACAACCAACCTCTCTCTCTCCCTGAAGCAGAGACGCCTCAAAACAGCAATAGTTGTCAAGACCATCACTGCTGTAAATTATACAGAACTGCACGTTTGCCAGAGCTGCAACAGAAAAGATTATCTTGAGTGGGACTTGGTCGAATTGTCTTCTCTCCCATCTTTGTTACAGGTGCTAAAAGGTTCTAACTGGCCCGACCAGCCAGCCAACCACTGGTTACCTCAAGTAAATGACACTCAAGAGGGAAATTAGCAATCCACAGAGTCTCACTGGTTCGGACGCCAGTCGGAGCAGACGCTGCAATCCACAGCCCTATGGCAGGGCAACAAACAATGTTGAAATGGAGTAGCAGCCATCCAATGACAGCACACCACACAGTTATCCATTGAGAGATTTATTTGCTAGAATGATTCCAGGGTGAGGGCTTTCAGCTATTTCCTGATAGCAAAGGAGGCAGATTTAATAGAGGTGTTTTGGAATTCTGAGCAAGACTTGAAATTATTAGAAAATAAGCCCAGGGTAAGATTGAAGCACCTGTGTGCAGCCAGGTGTTATAATCTGGAATTGTCAATCTTGATTAAGGATCTAGTCTAATAATGTGTAATCATTCAAGCCTAAACGGTGTATTTATTATGTTCTATGCAAAAATAAAGATGTTATGATCTCAAGGGAGACCTGTAACTTTTACAAATAAATTTGAATTTCAGTTTTTAACTGAAATAATCGTGCCACATATTTTAAGCAAACACTTAGAACATAGAACATAGAACGATACAGCGCAGTACAGGCCCTTCGGCCCACGATGTTGCACCGACATGGGAAGTCAAAAACTAAAGGCCATCTAACCTACATTATGCCATTATCATCCATATGCTTATCCAATAAACTTTTAAATGCCCTCAATGTTGGCGAATTCACTACTGTTGCAGGTAGGGCATTCCACGGCCTCACCACTATTTGCGTAAAAAACCTACCTCTGACGTCTGTCCTATATCTATTACCCCTCAATTTAAGGCTACGTCCCCTCGTGCTAGCCACCTCCATCCGCGGGACAAGGCTCTCACTGTCCACCCTATCTAACCCTCTGATCATTTTGTATGCCTCTATTAAGTCACCTCTTAACCTCCTTCTCTCTAACGAAAACAACCTCAAGTCCATCAGCCTTTCCTCGTAAGATTTTCCCTCCATACCAGGCAACATCCTGGTAAATCTCCTCTGCACCCGTTCCAAAGCTTCCATGTCCTTCCTATAATGAGGCGACCAGAACTGTACGCAATACTCCAAATGCAGCCGTACTAGAGTTTTGTACAGCTGCAACATGACGTCATGGCTCCGGAACTCAATCCCTCTACCAATAAAGGCCAACACACCATAGGCCCTCTTCACAACCCTATCAACCTGGGTGGCAACTTTCAGGGATCTATGTACATGGACACCGAAATCCCCCTGCTCATCCACACTGCTAAGAATTTTACCATTAGCCAAATATTCCGCATTCCTGTTATTCTTTCCAAAGTGAATCACCTCACACTTCTCTACATTAAACTTCATTTGCCACCTCTCAGCCCAGCTCTGCAGCTTATCTATGTCCCTCTGTAACCTGCAACATCCTTCCACACTGTCTACAACTCCACCGACTTTAGTGTCGTCTGCAAATTTACTCACCCAACCTTCTGTGCCCTCCTCTAGGTCATTTATAAAAATGACAAACAGCAACGGCCCCAGAACAGATCCTTGTGGTACGCCACTCGTAACTGAACTCCATTCTGAACATTTGCCATCAACCACCACCCTCTGTCTTCTTTCAACTAGCCAATTTCTGATCCACATCTCTAAATCACCCTCAATCCCCAGCCTCCGTATTTTCTGCAATAGACGACCGTGGGGAACCTTATCAAACGCTTTACTGAAATCCATATACACCACATCAACTGCTCTACCCTCGTCTACCTGTTCAGTCACCTTCTCAAAGAACTCGATAAGGTTTGTGAGGCATGACCTACCCTTCACAAAACCATGCTGACTATCCCTAATCATATTATTCCTATCTAGATGATTATAAATCGTATCTCTTATAATCCTCGCCAAGACTTTACCCACAACAGACGTGAGGCTCACCGGCCTATAGTTACCGGGGTTATCTCTACTCCCCTTCTTGAACAAAGGGACCACATTTGCTATCCTCCAGTCCTCTGGCACTATTCCTGTAGCCAATGATGACATAAAAATCAAAGCCAAAGGCTCAGCAATCTCTTCCCTGGCTTCCCAGAGAATCCTAGGATAAATCCCATCAGGCCCCGGGGACTTATCTATTTTCACCTTGTCCAGAATTGCCAACACTTCTTCCCTACGCACCTCAATGCCATCTATTCTAATAGCCTGGGTCTCAGCATTCTCCTCCACAACATTATCTTTTTCCTGAGTGAATACTGACGAAAAGTATTCATTTAGTATCTCGCTTATCTCCTCAGCCTCCACACACAACTTCCCACCACTGTCCTTGACTGGCCCTACTCTTACCCTAGTTATTCTTTTATTCCTGACATACCTATAGAAAGCTTTTGGGTTTTCCTTGATCCTACCTGCCAAAGACTTCTCATGTCCCCTCCTTGCTCGTCTTTGCTCTCTCTTTAGATCCTTCCTCGCTTCCTTGTAACTATCAAGCGCCCCAACTGAAACTTCACGCCTCATCTTCACATAGGCCTCCTTCTTCCTCTTAACAAGAGATTCCACTTCTTTGGTAAACCACGGTTTCCTCACTCGACCCCTTCCTCCCTGCCTGACTGGTACGTACTTATCAAGAACATGCAATAGCTGTTCCTTGAACAAGCTCCACATATCCAGTGTGCCCAACCCTTGCAGCCTACTTCTTCAACCTACACATCCTAAGTCATGTCTAATGGCATCATAATTGCCCTTCCCCCAGCTATAACTCTTGCCCTGCGGGGTATACTGATCCCTTTCCATCACTAACGTAAAGGTCACCGAATTGTGGTCACTTTCCAAAGTGCTCACCTACCTCCAGATCTAGCACCTGGCCTGGTTCATTACCCAAAACCAAATCCAATGTGGCCTCGCCTCTTGTTGGCCTGTCAACATATTGTGTCAGGAAACCCTCCTGCACACATTGTACAAAGATCGACCCATCTAATGTACTCGAACTATATCTTTTCCAGTCAATATTTGGAAAGTTAAAGTCTCCCATAACAACTACCCTGTTACTTTCGCTCTTTTCCAGAATCATCTTCGCCATCCTTTCCTCTACATCCCTAGAACTATTAGGTGGTCTATAGAAAACTCCCAACAGGGTGACCTCTCCTTTCCTGTTTCTAACCTCAGCCCATACTACCTCGGAAGAAGAGTCCCCATCTAGCATCCTTTCCGCCACCGTAATACTGTCCTTGACTAGCAGCGCCACACCGCCCCCTCTTTTGCCCCCTTCTCTGAGCTTACTAAAACACCTAAACCCCGGAACCTGCAACAACCATTCCTGTCACTGCTCTATCCATGTCTCTGAAATGGCCACAACGTCGAAGTCCCAGGTACCAACCCATGCTGCCAGTTCCCCTACCTTATTTTGTATACTCCTGGCATTCAAGTAGACACACTTCAAACCACCTAGCTGAACACTGGCACCCTCCTGCGAAGTCAAATCTGTGCTCCTGACCTCTATACTCTCAATCTCCCGTACCCCAAAACTACAATCCAGGTTCCCATGCCCCTGCTGAATTAAACAAAGCAAGTACTACTAATAACAATGTATATTTCATAATCATTTATATTTTAAAACATACCACTTCCTGTTCTACTTTTATTTGGACCCAAGAGTTTACCTAAACTTTACAGGAGCTTGGTGGGTCCATCACTTGTCCTCAGACCAAACTATGGTGTGCCACAGCTCTCCAGAATTCACTTTGATTCTCATTAATTGTCCTGCTTTTCATCAACGTATGAGATTTCTTCAGGCCCTTGCCTGGGTGACCCTTCAATTCTCATGAAGCACCTCATGATTGTGGAGGCACAGTGATGCAGTGGTTAGCACTGCTGCCTCACACCACCAAGGACCCACGTTTGATCACGGCCCAGGGTCACTGGCTATGTACATTCTCCCCATGTCTGCATATGTCTCATCCCTACAACCCAAAAGATGTGCAGGGTAGGTGGATTGACCACGCTAAATTGCCACTTGATTGGAAAAACATTTAAAAACTGATTGTGGAGACACTAGATCAAGCAAGGGCCTAGTTAATTTCTTGTTCAGGGACTCCAAAATCAGATAGCATCCTTGGTTTCTGATAGCCTTTTGCACCTGCTGGTAGATTTCTCTCACTGCTTATTAAAGGGCGGCACAGTCACACAGTGGTTATCACTGTTGCTTCACAGCACCAGGGACAAGGGTTTGATTCCCGGCTTGGGTCACTGTCTGTGCAGAGTCTGCACGTTCTCCCCGTGTCTGCGTGGGTTTCCTCTGCGTGCTTCCTCCCACAAGTCCCAAAAGACACGCTTGTTAGGTGAATTGGACATTCTGAATTCTCCCTCAATGTACCCGAACAGAGTGTGGTGACTAGGGGATTTTCACAGTAACACCATTGCAGTGTTAATATAAAGATACTTGTGACACTAATAAATTATAAAGCTTTTTCCAGGCATCCACTGCCTGTTTCCGTGAGAAATCACAAGGATAAAACCCAAAACTAAGTAAACTACCTCCCTGCAATTTATCTTCTGGGATATCCGAGGCAGAGATTCAAATTCATTATTTCCCATTCCTAAACATTTCCTTTTGTTCTGGGAAAGCATATTAATAATTTAAATTCCTTTTGAAGATGACTCTCCTCCCTCAAGTAACTCAGAAAAGGCTTCCACTTCCACCTCTGACCTGAGTAAATAAACACAGGCCGCCCTTCGAAACGCAATCACTTTCACTTTGTTTACTAGCCTCCCTCCAGGAGTTTTCATCTATCCTATATGTTAAATAAATTCAATCCCAAAGCCAAAAGTTAAACTCTAAAATGCACACGAATCATGAAATTAGATATTTTTGGAACAAAGCTGATGCATATTTTCTCTTACTGAATAGGTTTTTTATGCAAAGGACTTTTATGACTTTGGAACTTCATACGGTGGCGGGATTGACACTACTGAGGTGTTCGAGGGCGCTGGACTGCGGTTCATCTCTGACCTCGTGAAATCAACTAATTTACATGGTAGAAAATGCTTTCTTTGTATCATTTAAAATCTTAAGGAGACTTAACACATTACTGAGAAGCACCTGTTATCAATAGGCCACCCCAAAGAGAAGGTGCTGCACAGTCCCTATGGGTTTCTGCTAGGCCATGTGTTACCTCGGGTGTGATGGTTTTCCAGCTGTGCTCCCTCAGGAATATTGAAACATTAAGAACATTCTGTCCCTCGAGACTCCCGCACCATTCAATTAGATGATAGCTCACGTGACACCCTTGATTCTGGGAGAAGGTGATTAGGCAGGATGGAGAGTAGTCGTGCGTTCAGGTGATCTGCAGATAGAGTTACAGCATAGTTTATTTCTAAACCTTTGTATCTTAGTAAGACCTCGAATCTAGTTACAAGTCGTGTTCATAATTTAGTTTTGTCAACATTGCTCGATGTTCTTGGTTGAACACTACACATCTAAACCATCCTTATCAAGAAAGCAGAGAACATCACACACTCCAACTCCATTTTCTTACCTTTGCCCCACATCCTTCCGAACCTTTTACCGAGTGGAAATCCAGTTCAACCACGAAAGCTGCAATTTTCTCCCCTGCTCCCCCCCCCCCCCCCCCCCCCCAACTCCACCCCACCAGCTTTTGGCGGAGTGAATTCCAAATTTCTCCAAACTTGTGTGCTTTTGACCCTGAATGGTTAAGATGCCTTTGCATAAATAAGGGTAGTTGCTTTGCAATGCAGCATAGCTCCACAAATATCCATTTTCAATTCTGTTGTGTATGGTTGTGAGCCTAGGAGGACTGCAGAAATGAACAGTGAGCGATGGCATTTAACAATTTTCGTGACACTTAACTCAAAGGAGCAGGACAAGACTAAACTTGCTCTTCAGGGATCAGCCGTGGCTCAATGGCGGCAGTGCAGTCCTGCTAAGTCAATAATTTCCCATCACTTACTTGCTCCCTATTATACACTTTTAGCCTGTGGTGTTGGTCATTCTTTGATGTCCACATGTGTCTGCATTCTCCTTATGGGATGAACCACTGTCCATACAAAATACAGCCCAAAAATACCAGTGTTTCTGCTAAAATAGGAAAGGGAGGAGATGTGGATCACAGCAAATGCCTTGGCCTTGAAGGATTATTTCAGGACAGTGCCCTACCAGAGAAGGCTAACAGAGTGGGAAAGTTGCAATATCCAGAAGAGATAACTATGTAGCCACAAGGGACACAATTGGACACAGAAGGGGCGCAAAGGAGTCAAATAGCTTTCCCCCCGTTATACCTCATTCTCTATATGCAGAGCTGTATTGCAGTCAGTGGAAGAAATGTCTAAACAGGAAGGAACGTCGACTGTGTCTAAAACAAGCGACCCATGTTTAGCTTCATGAATGTGAGAGATCATGGTATGGGTCAGACCCATGACAAACAGATTGAACACTGGAATACTCCAGATGTAATATAACGATCAGAACAACATCGCTAATATATTTAATATGGGGTGCAGAGAGATGGCGAGGTTAATCACGTGGGCTTGTTAAATCACACCTAACATCCCAAACACCACCCACAAGTAGGTTGGGCAGCACTGCCGTTTAAACAAGCCCGACTCAAATTCCGCTACCTGGGGATCCAAATAGCCCACGACTGGAAAGGGATCCACAAATGGAACCTCACCACTCTGACGGAGGAAGTAAAAAAGGACCTGAAAAGATGGAGCACACTCCCACTCTCCCTTGCGGGGAGAGTCCAGACAATCAAAATGAACGTACTGCCCAGGTACCTCTTCCTACTTAGATCAATTCCGATCTACATCCCCAAGGCCTTTTTCAAAGCATTAGACAAACTAATCATGGTGTTCGTATTGGGGGGGGGGGGGGGGGGAAAGAATGCTAGGATCCCAAAGAAGGGCCTCACGGTAGCATGGTGGTTAGCATCAATGCTTCACAGCTCCAGGGTCCCAGGTTCGATTCCCGGCTGGGTCACTGTCTGTGTGGAGTCTGCACGTCCTCCCCGTGTGTGCGTGGGTTTCCTCCGGGTGCTCCGGTTTCCTCCCACAGTCCAAAGATGTGCGGGTTAGGTGGATTGGCCATGCTAAATTGCCCGTAGTGTAAGGTTAATGGGGGGGATTGTTGGGTTACGGGGTTACGTGGGTTTAAGTGGGGTGATCATGGCTCGGCACAACATTGAGGGCCGAAGGGCCTGTTCTGTGCTGTACTGTTCTATGTTCTATGTTCTATGTTCTAAGGTCTTACAAAAAACAAAATCAAGGGGAGGGCTAGCCCTCCCAAACCTACAATTCTACCACTGGGTGGCGACGGCCGAGCGTATAAGGGGATGGATCAAGGAGCCAGGAGCCGAGTGCAGAAGAGGCCTCCTGTAAGGGGACCTCCCTCTGGGCCCTCGCCACGGCGGCACTCCCATCCCCACCCAAAAAACACTCCAGCAGCCCGGTGGTGATAGCCACCCTCCAATCCTGGAACCAGCTGCGGCAGCAATTTAGCCTGACCAAAATGTTGGACAAGGCTCCCATCTGCAACAACCATAGGTTCACACCAGCACTGACTGACGCCACCTTCAAAAGGTGGAGACAGGACGAGAAGACACTGACAGTCAGGGATCTATACACCGATCGCGACACTGGACGAACTGACGGAGAAATTCCAGTTGGCGAGGGGAACGAGCTAAGGTACCTGCAACTTCCTACAAAAGGAGACAAGGACTTACCCACAACCACCACGACAGACATTACTGGAAGAGTTACTGGACGCAAGCATATTAGAGAGAGGAAACTGTAGCGACATGTACGACCAACTGGTAGAAAGGGCCGACACCGTACTGGACGCAACAAGAATGAAATGGGAGGAGGACCTGGGGATCGAGATAGGTTGGGGACTCTGGTGCAAAGCACTGCATAGGGTCAACTCCACCTCCACCTGCGCAAGGCTCAGCCTGACGCAACTAAAAGTGGTACATGGAGCCCACTTAACAAGAACCCGTTTGAGAAGGTTCTTCCCGGAGGTTGAGGATAGATGTGAACGGTGCCAAGGAGGCCCCGCCAACCACGCCCACATGTTCTGGTCTTGCCCCAGACTTGCGGAGTACTGGACAGCCTTCTTCGAGGCTATGTCCAAAGTGGTGGGGGTGAGGGTGTAGCTGTGCCCGAAAGTGGCGGTCTTCGGGGTTTCAGACCAGCCAGATCTATTCCTGGGGAGGAGGGCGGATGCCCTTGCCTTTGCCTCCCTGATCGCCTGCTGTAGAATCCTGTCGGTTGGCGTTCAGCAGCATCACCCAAAGCTGCAGACTGGCTGTCCGACCTCTCGGAATCTCTCCAAATGGCGAAAATTAAATTCGGCATCCGAGGGTCAGACGACGGCTTCCACAGAACGTGGGAGCCATTCACCCGATTGTTCCGGGACCTGTTTGTGGCCAATAAACAAGCAGAAGAATAGCCAGGTAGCCAGGAACCAGGGGAAAGCAGCCAAAGCATAAGAGGGGGAGATAGACCAGGAGGAGGGAGGGTGGGGGGGGGGGGAGACAACTCAATCTAAGAGGAAGGAAAGGCGAACCTCAGGGTGGGGGGGGGAGGAAGGAAGGAAAGGTGAACCACAGGGGAGTGGGGAGGAGGGAAGAGACAGGGAACAATAGAGGAGAGCCAGGGAGGTAGGTGGGGGGTGAGGTGGAGGGGGGGAGGCAGGGAAATGTTAACCAACTTGACATCCACAGGAACAGAGAAAAAGGAGAATACAGGCGGAAGACGGGAGGGCCGGCTGAAGCTGCAGTGTGCACGAGAAGACAACGGCGGCAAAATCCGACTGGGAGAAGCGAGGGGCAACACCGGCACCAGACCCATTCGAGGATTGCCCTCCGGAAGTGCCTCGCCGGCACAAACAGATGCCTACTTATATATCCTGTGTAAATAACGGCAAAATATACTCTGTTCAAAAATCCAATAAAAAAGATTTATAAAAAAAAATCCCAAACACTTCAGCAGTGACAAACCCATACCATTCACAGAGAAAAGTGTCAAAGCCAAAGCAACAATATGAAGCAAAGTAATTGTTTGAAATAATTTGATTCATTTCAGAAACAACCATTCAATGGAGAAGAGGGCCATTAACACCGCCCAGAGAAGGTAAGGATTGTTTTATACAAGCCCCTTCGAGCCCAAAAGTCAGCTTCTTTGTTTGACATCGATTATGGGCATTTTTCTTCATTTTCCTCCGTTCGTTCACGGATGAGAAAGAAAACATTTAAAACTAATCTACAGTTCTACAAAGATCCTTTCACCTAGGGGGAAAAAGCTGACAGTCTTTTCACTCCCTAAACTCCACAAATCAGAAGACAGTTAAGGATATTGTGATTCTATTGTGAAGTTACACTTTGTAGACTCTTGTGAGAAGCAGGTTTATTATGAATGCAGCCAATGTTATGTCTGACCTGTGGGTGTAGGAAGGTCAAAGAGAAAACAAATTTGAGCGGGGGCATTGGTGGGATTAGTTTTTTTGTTTGATTTCCACTAGTCACCTGTCATCTTGAAAAAGGCGCAAGGTGCAAAAGTCTATTTGCAGAGCATGTTAGTCTGTAAACTTCACACTCATTTGAAGTTCTCAATATACATTTGGTGAAAAATAATATAAACATTTTTTCTCTTCAAGTACCCAATTCATTTTTTTTCCAACTAAGGGACAATTTAGCATGGCCAATTCACCAAAACTGCACATCTTTGGATTGTGTGGGTGAGACCCATGTAGACGCAGGGAGAATGTGCAAACTCCACACAGACAGTGGCTGGGGGCCGAGATTGAACCTGGGTCCTCGGTGCCTTGAGGCAGCAGTGCTAACCACCGTGCCGCCCTAAAAATAATAGAACATGGAACATAGAACATTACAGCGCAGTACTGGCCCTTCGGTCCTCGATGTTGCGCCGTCCTGTGAAACCCCTCTAAAGTCCCTCTACACTATTCCCTTATCGTCCATATGCCTATCCAATGACCATTTGAATGTGTTTAATGTTGGCGAGTCCACTACTGTTGCAGGCAGGGCATTCCACGCCCTTCCTACTCTCTGAGTAAAGAACCTACCTCTGACATCTGTCCTATATCTATCTCCCCTCAATTTAAAGCTATGTCCCCTCGTGCTGGACATCACCATCTGAGGAAAAAGGCTCTCAATGTCCACCCTATCTAATCCTCTGCTCATCTTGTATGCCTCAATTAAGTCCCCTCTTAACCTTCTTCTCTCTAACGAAAACAGCTTCAAGTCCTTCAGCCTTTCCTCATATGATCTTCCCTCCATACCAGGCAACATTCTTGTAAATCTCCTTTGTACCCTTTCCAATGCTTCCACATCCTTCCTATAATGTGGCGACCAGAACTGCACACAATACTCCAAATGCGGCCGCACCAGAGTTTTGTACAGCTGCAACATGACCTCATGGCTCCAAAATAGAAACATAACCAGGGAATTGGGAGCTTTTAAAATTCCCAATTTCAAAGATTTTGCTTTTCAGATCAAACTAAAAGTGGGATGAATTCGGGGTCTAATAATTTCCCACCTAAATCGTGAACGTTGATAGCACATTTACAGCAATATTCCTCATAGATTACGTGGTGCTTTAAAATGGGACTCCACAATTACTGGTGGCAGTATTACTGACATTTACTGGCATTTGAAAATTTGTAACTGGTTTTTCCTCATGGGTGTGAACATTATTCGCTTGGGCCGTATTTATTATCCATCCCCAATAGCGAAGTGAATTCAAAATTTCTCCAAACTTGAGAAGATGATGCTGACCTGCCTTCTCAGAATCATAGTGCAGAAGGAGGCCATTCAGCCCATCGAGTATGCACCGACCCTCCAAAACAGCACCCAACCTGGGCTCACATCCCCCACCCTATCCCTGTAACCCCATCTAACCTGCACTTCTTTGGACAGTGGGAGGAAACCGGAGCATCCAGAGGAAACCCACGCAGACAGGGGGAGAACGTGCAAACTCCACACAGACAGTCACCCAAGGCCGGAATCGAACCGGGTCCCCGGTGCTGTGAGGCAACAGTGCTAACCCCTGTGCTAACTTGCTGTCCCATGAACTGCTGCAGTCCATGAGGTTAAGGGACACGCACAGACCTGTTAGCAATTTAAACTCAGCGATGACAGGTCACTCGTAGCTCAGTTAGTAACATTTCACCTCTGAGTCACAAGGTACTGAATTTATGTCCCACTTCAGGACTTGAGTATAAAAAGAACGACAGTGCAGTACTGAGAGGGCAGATAGGGCTTAATGTCTGCCCTCTCAGATCAATGTACAAGCCCAGAGTACCGTCAAAGAAGACCACTGGGTTTCTCCCTAATGTCCTGGCCAATATTCATCCCTCAATCAACATCACAGGAAACAGATTGTCTGAGTCATTATCATATTGCTGTTTGTGGGAGCTGCTCCAGTGCAAAGTAACTGCCACATTTCCTTCATTACTATACTTCTAAAAGTTCCTCATTGGCTGCAAATGTTTTGAGACCATAGAATCCCTGCAGTGCAGAAGGAGGCCATTCGGCCCATTGAGTCTGCTCCGAATCTCCAAATTCCACCCAACCCAGGCCCATTCCTTAGCCCTTTCCATGTAACTCCACCCAATGTTTGGACACTTAAGGGCAATTTAGCATGTGTCATAGTAGTGCCCCTTTAAGAAATGTTTTTGTCTTATCATATGGCTTCAGTGATGTCATTGTAATAATGGAGCTGGGCTGTGGCTCAGGGTTTTACTTTTACTTTGCGTTTGAACAGATTTGTACAGCACAGGTTGAAAAAGAAGGGATTTTTTTCTCTCCCTGCATTTTAAAAGCTATTTCCAGATTACTTGATAACTTGAAAATAAATAATTGTTTCTGGAAGGAATTCAAACCTGCTGTTTTGGAAGGGACACAACAGCATCTAAACCAGGTCTTGAGTGTTGTGTGCTGGGCCACACCTTTGAAAGGGTTTCTGGTTTATGGGATCTTGTTATTAAATTGGAACAGTTTAAGGGGAAAATATATTAACGGTTATACATAAAGTACTGTAGCTGTGTGGGGTATTTATGTTGGTAGTTGATAAAAATGCTTACTGTGTGTGTTTATAAAAATGTTAACTAAATTCGTAGAATAAACTTTGTTTTTGATTTAAAGTGCTTAAGAACGCTGTTGAATAACATCTGAAAGGCAGGCCCTTGTGATCATCATAACCAAAATCAATAAACAGTTGTAGGTCAGGTGAACTCGATGATATACTTTGGAATTTTCCAAACCTTGGCCCATAACACATGGCCAATCCACTGAACCTGCACATTTTGAAGGGTGGGAGGAAACCGGAGCACCCGGAGGAAAACCACGCAGACACAGGGACAACGTGCAAGCTTGATACAGAGTCACCAGAGGTCAGAATCAAATCCAAGTCTCTGGCACTGTGAGGGAGCAGTGCTAACCACTGTGCCGCCCCACAGATGCCCTGTGATGGTGAACTGCATTCAAGACTTGATTTCTGCTGAAGGAACACTGCAGCTCCTGTTAGATCACTTGATGGCTCTGTATCTGGGGATGGACTCAACTTGGAGCATCCAAGACGCTGAGGAAGTCATGGGTAGCACGGTTAGCGATTTGGTCACGCCACAGATAAAGAGTACTGAGGAAGATAGGAAATGGGTGACCAAAAAACTGAGCAAGAATAAGAAGGCCTATGGGCATCTCCCTCCAAAACAGGTATACCGTTTTGGATACTGTTGAGGGAGATGGCTCACCAGGAGAAGGCAGCAGTAGCCAGATTCATGGCATTATGGCTGGCTCTGCTGCACAGGAGGGCAGGAAAAAGAGTGGTGGAGCTATAGTGATGGGGATTCAATTGTAAGGGGAGTAGACATGCGTTTTTTCGGCACAAACAAGACTCCAGGGTGCAAGGGTCCTGTATGTCTCAGAGCGGCTGCAGGACATTCTAAAGGAGCAGGGTGAACATCCAACTATCATGGTGCATATAGGCACCAACAATATAGGTAAAAAATGGGATAAGATCCTACATTCTCAATTTAGGAAATTAGGGAATTAGGAGCTGAACTAAAATGTAGGACCGCAAAGGTAGTAATCTTGGGATTATTATCAGTACCACGTGCTAGTCAGAGTAGGAATGACAGGATAGACAGGAAGGATGTGTGGCTTGAGAGATGATGCAGGAGGGAGGGTTCAGATTTTTGGGACATTGGAACCGGTTCTGGGGGAGGTGGGACCATTACAAATTGGACAGTCTACACTTCGGGTGGACTGGAACCAATGTCAAAGAGGAGTTGTTTGCTAGCGCTGATGGGGAGGGTTTACACTAATATGGCAGGGAGATGGGAACCAATGCAGGAACTCAGAGGGCAGTAAAGAGGGGACAGAAACAAAAGTCAGTAAGGCGAAAAGTGGAAGGCAGAGAAACAGACTGAACTGCATTTATTTCAATGCAAGAGGCCTAACAGGCAAGGCAGATGAACTAAGGGCATGGATAATAATAATAATAGCTATTACTGAAACATGGCTAAAGGAGAGGCGGAACTGACAGTCCAATGTTCTGCAGCACAGATGCTAGCAGAAAGATAGACCAGGGGATAGGAGAGGAGGGAGAGTTGCGTTTTTGATTAGGCCAACATCACGGCAGTACAGAGAGAGGATATATCCAAGGGCTCGTCCACTGAGTCCATATGGGTAGAACTTAAAAATAAGAAAGGTGCGATCACTCTGATAGGATTGTACTATAGGCCCCCAAATTGTTAGCGGGAAATCAAAAAACAAATATGTAAGGAGATTACAGATAGCTGCCGGAAAAATAGGATGGTCATAGTGAGGAACTTTAACTTTCCCAACATTAACTGACACAGCCATAGCACGAGGGGTTTGGATGGAGAGAAATGTGTTGAGTGTATTTAGGAAAAATTCCTCATTCAATATGTGGATGGCCCGACTTGAGAGGGGGCAAAACTTGACCTCCTCTTAGGGAATAAGGAAGGGCGGGTGACGGACGTGTTAGTGAGGGATCACTTTGGGACCAATGACCATAATTCCATTAGTTTTAAGATAACTATGGAGAATGGTAGTTCGAAAGGAAACTGTAGCGACATGTATGACCAACTGATAGAAAGGGCTGACACCGTACTAGACGCAACAAGAAAGAAATGGGAGGAGGACCTGGGGATTGAGATAGGGTGGGGACTCTGGAGCGAAGCACTGCATAGGGTCAACTCCATCTCCACGTGCGCATGGCTCAGCCTGATGCAGCTAAAAGTGGTACATAGAGCCCACTTAACATGAATCCACACGAGTAGGTTCTTCCCGGAGGTGGAGGATAGATGTGAACGGTGCCAAGGAGGCCCGACCAACCACGCCCACTTGTTCTGGTCTTGCCCCAGACTTGCTGGGTACTGGACAGCCTTCTTCGAGGCAATGTCCAAAGTGGTGGGGATGAGGGTGGAGCCATGCCCGAAAGTGGCGGTCTTTGGGGTTTCAGACCAGCCAGATCTATTCCTGGGGAGGAGGGCGGACGCCCTTGCCTTTGCCTCCCTGATCGCCCGCTGTAGAATCCTGTTTGGCTGGCGGTCAGCAGCACCACCCAGAGCTGCAGACTGGCTGTCCGACCTCTCGGAATCTCTCCAAATGGAGAAAATCTAATTTGCCATCCGAGGGTCAGACGACAAGTTCCACAGAACGTGGGAGCCATTCACGCAATTGTTCCGGGACCTGTTTGTGGCTAACGAACAAACGGAAGAATAGCCAGGTAGCCAAGGATCAGGGGAAAGTAGCCAAAGCATGAGAGGGAGAGATAGACAGGGAGAAGGGAGAGGGGGGGGGGGGGGGGGGGGGGGCAGCTAAACCTAAGAGGAAAGAAAGGCGAATCACAGGAGTGAGGGGGGGGGGGGGGTTAGGGAAGAGACAGGGAACAAGAGAGGAGAACCAGGGAGGTGGGAGGGAGGCAGGGAAATGAGAGCCGGAAGGAAGGCACGGGAATTAATAACAAACACGGCATCTCCAGGAGCAGGGAACAAAGAGAATAAAGATGAAAGACAGGAGGAACGGCAGAAGCGGAGGTGAGCGCGAGACGGCAGCAAGATCCGTCTGGGAGAAGCAAGCGACAACAACACCAAACCCATTCGAGAATTGCCCACTGTAATTGTTTCTCCGGCACCTGAATGTATATTTACCTCCCCAGTCTCCACCCCACCTCCCTCCCCCCCACAAACAGTCGCCTACTTATGTGTTGTAAATAATTTTGCCAGGTGTACAGAGTTGCTGCTGTTGAGCTGGGGCATAATACCCTAACAGTTATTCTATTTTATTTTTTATTGAATTTTTTTTATTATTCACTATTTTCTTTTCTTTGGTATGTTGTCCCAAAAATCTGAACCCTCCCTCCTGCACCATCTCTCAAGCCACACATCCTTCCTGTCTATCCTGTCATTCCTACTCTGACTAACACGTGGTACTGGCCCTTCTCTTCTATATATGTGTGTATATATATATGTGTGTGTTTCTTATCCCGTGAACATAACGGTAAATATATTTTGTTCAGAAATCCAATAAAAATCATTTATAAAAAAAAGAGAATGGTAGTTCTGGCCCAAAAGTTAAAATTCTAAATTGGGACAAGGCCAATTTCGATGGTATTAGGCGGGAATCATCAAAAGTTGATTGGGAGAGCCTGTTTACAGGCAAGGGGACAGCTGGTAAGTGAGATCTTTAAAATGTGTGTTAAGTAGGGTTCAGGGTGAGCACATTCCTCTTCGAGTGAAGGGCAAGGCTGGTAGAAGTAGGGAACCCTGGATGACTCAGAACATTGAGCCCCTGGTCAAAAGGAAGAAGGCGGCATATGACAAGCATAGGCAGCTGGGATTAAGGGGATCTCTTGAAGAGTACAGGACTTGTCGGAGTAGAGTTAAGAGAGAAATCAGGACGGCAAAATGGGTACATGAGATTGTCTTGGCAGATAAGGCAAAGGAAAATCTAAAGAGCTTTTACAGATACATAAAGGGCAAAAGAGTGAGTAGGGAGAAGGTAGGGCCTCTTTTGTGGATCCACAAGGGATGGGAGAGGTCCTAAATGAATATTTCTCGTCAGTATTTACGGTTGACAAAGGGACGAATGTTAGGGATATTGGGAAAAGAAAAAGTGATGTCTTGAGGAGTGCACATATTACAGAGAAGGAGTGCTAGAGGTGTTAAAGCACATCAAGCTAGACAAATTCCCGGGACCTGATGAAATGTATCCCAGGACGTTGTGGGAGGCTAAGGAGGAAATTGCCGGCCCCCGAGCTGAGATATTTAAATCATCGACAGCCAGCGGAGAGGTGCCTGAGGATTAGAGGGTAGCAAATGTTGTTCCCCTGTTTAAGAAGGGCTGTAGAGATAAGCCTGGGAACTACAGACCGGCGAGTCTACTTCTGCAGTGGATAAGTTGTTAGAAGATATTCTGAGGGACAGGATCTACAGGCATTTAGACAGGCAAGAGCTAATTGGGGAAAGTCAGCATGGCTAATGAAGGGGAAAGTCGTGTCTCACAAATTTGATTGAGTTTTTTGAAGGGATAACCAAAAAGATAGATGAAGGCAGTGTGATCAACATTGTTTACATGGACTTTAGCAAGGCTTTTGACAAGGTACCGCATGGTAAATTGTTACAAAAGGTTAAATCTCATGGATTCCAGGGTGAGGTAGCCAATTAGATACAAAATTGGCTTGGCGACCGAAGCCAAAGTGTGGTTGTGGAGGGTTGTTTTTCAAACTGGAGGCCTGTGACCAGCGGTGTGTCTCAGGGATCAGTGCTGGGTCCACTGTTATTTGTGATATATATATATAAATGATTTGGATGAGAATGTAGGAAGCATGGTCAATAAGTTTTCAGATGACACCAAGATTGGTGGCATAGTGGATAGTGAAGAAGATTATACAAGATTGCAACAGGATCTTGAACAACTGGACCAGTGGGCCGATGAATGGCAGGTGGAGCTTAATTTGGATAAATGTGAGGTGATGTATTTTGGTAGATCCAATCAGGGCAGGACCTATTCAATTAATACAAAGAACAAAGAAAATTACAGCACAGGAACAGGCCCTTCGGCCCTCCCAGCCTGCGCCGATCCAGATCCTTTATCTAAACCTGTTGCCTATTTTCCAAGGATCTACTTCCCTCTGTTCCCCACCCGTTCATTTATCTGTCTAGATGCATCTTAAATGATGCTATCGTGCCCGCCTCTACCACCTCCACTGGCAAAGCGTTCCAGGCGCCCACCACCCTCTGCGTAAAAAACTACCCATGCACGTCTCCCTTAAACTTTCCCCCTCTGACCTTGAAATCGTGACCCCTTGTAATTGACACCCCCACTCTTGGAAAAAGCTTGTTGCTATCCACCCTGTCCATACCTCTCATAATTCTGTAGACCTCAATCAGGTTCCCCCCTCAACCTCCGTCTTTCCAACGAAAACAATCCTAATCTACTCAACCTTTCTTCATAGCTAGCACCCTCCATACCAGGCAACATCCTGGTGAACCTCCTCTGCACCCTCTCTAAAGCATCCACATCCTTCTGGTAATGTGGCGACCAGAACTGCACGCAGTATTCCAAATGTCGCCTAATCAAAGTCAGATACAACTGTAGCATGACCTGCCGACTCTTGTACTCAATACCCCGTCCAATGAAGACAAGCATGCTGTATGCCTTCTTGACCACTCTATCAACCTACGTTGCCACTTTCAGGGTACAATGGACCTGAACTCCCAGATCTCTCTGTACATCAATATTCCCCAGGACTCTTCCATTGACCGTATAGTCCGCTCTTGATTAGATCTTCCAAAATGCATCACCTCGCATTTGCCTGGATTGAACTCCATCTGCCATTTCTCTGCCCAACTCTCCAATCTGTCTATATGTTGCTGTATTCTCTGACAGTCCTCCTTGCTATCTGCAACTCCACCAATCTTAGTATCATTTGCAAACTTGCTAATCAGACCACCTATACCTTCCTCCAGATCATTTATGTATATCACAAACAATAGTGGTCCGAGCATGGATCCCTGTGGAACACCGCTAGTCACCTTTCTCCATTTTGAGACACTCCCTTCCACCACGACTCTGTCTCCTGTTGTCCAGCCAGTTCTTTATCCATCTAGCTAGTACACCCTGAACCTCATACAACTTCACATTTCCATCAACCTGCCATGGGAAACTTTATCAAATGCCTTACTGAAGTCCATGTATATGACATCTACAGCCCTTCCCTCATCAATTAACTTTGTCACTTCCTCAAAGAATTCTATTAAGTTTGTAAGACATGACCTTCCCTGCACAAAACCATGCTGCCTATCACTGATAAGTCTATTTTCTTCCAAATGTGAAATGATCCTATCCCTCAGTATCTTCTCCAACAGTTTGCCTACCACTGACGTCAAGCTCACAGGTCTATAATTCCCTGAATTATCCTTGCTACCCTTCTTAAACAAAGGGACAACATTAGCAACTCTCCAGTCCTCTGGAACCTCATCCGTGCTGAAGGATGCTGCAAAGATATCTGTTAAGGCCCCAGTTATTTCGTCCCTCGCTTCCCTCAGTAACCTGGGATAGATCCCATCCGGTCCTGGGGACTTGTCCACCTTAATGCTTTTTAGAATACCCAAAACTTCCCCCTTCCTTGTGCCGACTTGACCTAGAGTATTTAAACATCCATCCCCAGCCTCAACATCCGTCATGTCCCTTTCCTTGGTGAATACCGATGCAAAGTACTCATTAGGAATCTCACCCATTTCCTCTGACTCCACGCATAAATTCCCTCTTTTGTCTTTGAGTGGGAAAATTCTTTCTCTAGTTACCCTCTTGCTCCTTATATACAAATAAAAGGCTTTGAGATTTTCCTTAACCCTGTTAGCCAAAGATATTTCATGACCCCTCTTTATTTCGCGTTTGAGATTTGTCCTACTTTCCCGATATTCCCCCAAAGCTTCATCAGTTTTAAGTCGCTTAGATCTTATGTATGCTTCCTTTTTCATGTGAGCTAATCTCACAATTCCACCCGTCATCCATGGTTCCCTAAACATGACATTTCTATCCTTCATTGTCACAGGGACATGTCTGTCCTGCACTCTAATCAACCTCTTCTTAAAAGACTCCCACATTTCAAATGTGTATTTACCCTTAAACAGCTGCTTCCAATCCACATTCCCTAGCTCCTGCCGAATTTTGTTATACTTGGCCTATCCCCAATTTAGCACTCTTCCTTTAGGACCCTCTCGTCTTTGTCGATGAGTATTCTAAAACTTACGGAATTGTGATCACTATTCCTAAAGTAATCACTGACTGAAACTTCAACCACCTGGCCGGGATCATTCCCCAATACCAGGTCCAGTATGGCCCCTTCTCGAGTTGGACTATTTACATATTGCTCTAAAAAATGCTCCTGGATGCTCCTTACAAATTCTGCTCCATCTACGCCTCCAACACTACACGAGTCCCATTCAATGTTGGGGAAGTTAAAATCTCCCATCACAACCACCCTATTTCACCTACATTTTTCTATAATCTGTCTACATATTTGTACCTCTACTTCACGCTCGCTTTTGGGAGGCCTGTAGTAAAGTCCCAACAATGTAACTGCACCCTTCCTATTTCCTAGCTCTACCCATATTGCCTCAGTGCCCGAATCCTCCATAGTGCCCTCCTTAATCACAACTGTGATATCATCTCTAACCAGTAATGCAACTCCTCCACCCCTTTTACCTCCCTCTCTATCCCTCCTGAAGCATCTATACCCTGGGATATTTAGTTGCCAGTCTTGCCCTTCCCTCAACCAAGTCTCAGCAATACCAATAACATCATATTCTCAGGTACTAATCCAAGCCCTAAATTAATCTGCCTTACCTGCTACACTTCTCACATTAAAACAAATGCACCTCAGACCATCTGTCCATTTGCGTTCATCATCTCTTCCCTGTCTACACTTCCCCTTAGTCTCATTGACTTTATTATCTCGTACCTTACTGGCTTTAGTTGCTGCCTCTTTACTGACCTCTAACTTCCCAATCTGGTTCCCATCCCCCTGCCACATTAGTTTAAAACCTTCCCAACAGTGTTAGCAAATGCACCCCCTAGGACATTGGTTCCAGTCCTGCCCAGGTGTAGACCATCCAGTTTGTAATGGTCCCACCACCCCCAGAACCGGTTCCAATGTCCCAAAAATCTAAACCCCTCCCTCCTGCACCATCTCTCAAGCCACATATTCATTCTGACTATTCTTGAATTTCTACTTTGACTGTCTCGTGGCACTGGTAGCAATCCTGAGATTACTACCTTTGAGGTCCTACTTTTTAACTTATCTCCTAACTCCCTAAATTCTGATTGTAGGACCTCATCCCGTTTTTACCGATATCGTTGGTGCCTATGTGCACCACGACAACTGGCTGTTCACCCTCTCCCTTCAGTATGTCCTGCAGCCGATCTGAGACATCCCTGATCCGTGCACCCGGGAGGCAACAGACCATTCGGGTGTCTTGTTTTCGACTACAGAAACGCCTGTCTACTCCCCTTACAATTGAATCCCCTATGACTATAGCCCTGCCAGTCTTTTTTCCGCCCTTCTGTATAGAAGATCCAGCCACGGTGCCATGAACATGGCTACTATTGCCTTCCCCTGGTGAGTCATCTCCCCCAACAGTATCCAAAACGGTATACCTGTTTTGGAGGGAGATGACCGCAGGGAACACCTGCACTGCCTTCCTGCTCTTTCTCTGCCTTTTGGTCACCCATTCCCTGTCTCCATCACCAATCCTAATCTGAGGTATGACCAATTCATTAAACGTGCTATCCACAGCCTCCTCAGCATCGCGGATGCTCCAAAGTGAGTACATCCGCAGCTCCAGAGCTGAAGCTGGACACACTTCCCGCACTTGGAGGAGTCAGGGGCATCGGCCATGTCTCTGAACTCCCACATTGAGCACGAGGAGCATAACATGGGTTTGGGATCTCCTGCCATTTTTATACTTTACCTTAACTGACTACAATATAGTATCAAATAATGAATAAGTGAAAGGAATAAAGATTTTACTTACCAATCACAATACTCACGAACACACGAAGAGTTAAATTTCTCCCAGCTACTGCTAATTGGAGCACTTTCCTTACCAGCCAATCAGGTCACTGCTTTGCTGTGATGTCACTCTTCAGATTTTTCCCCAGAGGCCGTGTGGCCGCTGTTTAAGCAGCTAGTTTAAATACTCACCGCTTGACTCTGTAGCTCCGCCCACTCCAACTGCTGAATTCCCGTCTAAAAGACTCAAATCCACGAAGCAGCTAGTTTAAATACTCACCGCTCCACCCATTCCAACAGCTGAATTCCCGCCGAAGAGACCTAATGGTAGGGAGTTGGGGAGAGTTACAGAACAAAGACGTCTAGGAATACAGGTTCATAGCTCCTTGAAGTTGGAGTCGCAGATGGACAGGGTGGTGAAGAAAGCATTCTGCATGCGAGGATTTATTGATCAGAATATTGAATACAGGAGTTGGGATGTCTTGTTGAAGTTGTACAAGGCATTGGTAAGACCACACATGGAATACTGTGCACAGTTCTGGTCACCCTATTATAGGAAGGATATTGTTTAACTAGAAAGAGTGCCGAAGAGATTTACAAGATGCTACCAGGACTTGATGGTCTGAGTTATAAGGAGAGGCTGGATAGGCTGCTGGAACGTTTTTCCTTGGAATGTAGGAGGCTTAAGGTAATCTTATAAATTTCTATAAAATAATGAGGAACATCGTGGAGGCAGATAGTCAACATCTTATCTCAAAGGTAGAGGAGTCTAGAGCTAGAGGACATAGGTTCAAGGCGAGAGGAGACAGATACAAAAGAGACCAGAGGGGAAATTTCTTCACACAGAGGGTGGTGAGCACCTGGAATGAGCTGCCAGAGGTACAATTTTGTCCTTTAAAAAGCAATTACAGTTTTGCTTTCTGAGTAAGGGGAGTGGCGCCGATCAGTCTGTGGCTGTATCGGTTGCTTGATTGGAGGTCTATTGTCCTGGGAAAATGGGCCATTAAAATGCAAATGAGCAGCAGTTTCGATCAGGTCTGGTTACCTGTGTTTCAGATACACATAGGCTCTGTATCTGTCTGAGTCCTGTGTTGGTCATAATTCCCATGGTCCTTTGCAGCTGGCCATCTTAGATGGCTACATTCCGTCCTCTTGATCCTGAATGCGAAGTGTGGTGGATCACACTATTGTTCCCTGTTCATCCTTGGTGGCCCGGTCACCTTGCTCAAGGCAAGATTCTACTCTACTCTATCTTATGGTTTGGGACATTTACCTAGGGCGGAATTCTCCGCTGGTGGCCAAAATCGTGGAGGCCGTCGTGAACTCGGCCGAGGTTCACGACGGCCTCGGGGCCCGCTCCCCGCTGCTAATTCAGCCCCACCCGGGGCAGTGGGAGCGGGCCTCCATATTTCCCAGCCGCGAAATGACGCACAAAATGGTGCATTTGTGAGGTCATCCGCGCATGCGTGAGTTGCCGGTTCCAACCCGCGCATGCACGGATGACTTCATCGCGCAGACGGCGCGAACCGCGCATGCGCGGTGGCCGTCTTTCTCCTCAGCCGCCCGGCAAGACGTGGGGGCTTGATCTTGCCGGGCGGCGGAGGGGAAAGAGTGCGTCCGTTTTGGACGCTGGCCTGACGATCGGTGGGCACCGATCGCGGGCCTGTCCCCTCCCAAGCACAGTCGTGGTGCTCCCGTGCCAATAGATGCCCCAAACGGGCATTTGGCGCCCATTTCATGAATGCAGCGACCAGGTGTGGTTGCTGCCGTGGTGAAACAGGCGTGAAGGGCCGGCCGCCCGGCCCATCGGGCTCGGAGAATCGCCGTTCGCCGTGAAAAACGGCGAGCGGCGATTTTTCCGAGCGGTGGGGGGGGGGGGGGAGAATCACTGGGGACGCCAGGGTGGCATAAAAATGTTGGGAGGCCCTCCCACGATTCTCCCACGCCACGTGGGGAGCGGAGAATTCTGCCCTAATCTTTCATTAATACATTCATAAATTAATTCATCTCTAACGGTTACTATAATCAGGTCTCTGTAAAACATTTAATTTATCCGCACAGTTGATCTCTAGCTAACGCGATCGAAGCTACTCTCATGCTGCTGGTGAATATCAAAGAACTTATGTACAGTATAAATTTTAAAACAGCAGCATCACATTTCTACTTAATCCTAATAAAGTTAAAGAGGTACATGGTTTATTTTTAGCAGCGATTGTTACATGACTTCAATTTTGTTGAATTCCAAAGAAGGGGGCTCGGACTGTATATATCGGGGAGCGGGAGGCTTTTGCTCGCCATTTACGGAGTCAGAGTGTCTGAATGACACGGCAGATTATTGCAATTACTAGAAGGGCCTGTACTATGTATGAAAGGGGGATCCATTTGGCAATGTTTTCGCACCAAGTGGGGGTTTCGATGTCTGTCTTTATGTGTGGTGTAGTGTCCAGGCTGGTGGTGGCCTGTTGTGTGGTAATGTTTGGGGCTGGTGTAGTGTTTGTTAAAACAGTCCGTTCCGCTCGCAGTTGCTGAAGTCCAGCGATGATCCAACCACATGTCGGTAGTCCTTGCTTCATCCTGTGTTTTCTGTTTGCCGGGTAATCCTGGGGGTGCAAGCATAGTATCTGTTATTATCTTTGGTTAATATCTCGTTTTATTAGTCAATCTCCCCTTACTCCAATTACCCGTTATGATTGTCACCATGTTTGACTCCCTCATTTTTTTTTGAAATACCATTTTGGAGAGACAAGAAATGCAAATTTCTAAAGTACAGAGACTCTCGCAGCTTGTGGTCGATGCGGGGAGTGGGGGGGACAATTTCTTCAATCAATCTTTTCTTTACTTGCAACCAGTGGTGGTTGATGCTTCTCTTAACCAGCCGAATTTCAGGGTGGCCAGTTTTATAGAGTTTTGTCCCAGGGTTCAGAGGTAGTTCACGTGTAGCAGCGTGTCAAGCAGCAGTTATTAGCAACCAATTGTGTCATATGTGTAAATAGCAGGTGGGGAGCAACCAGGGGGTCGCGGGAGGTAAAGCGAAGAAGGGGTGAGTGTACGAAACGTGGCAAAATACATTCTTTATACCACAACCAAAGGGAGAGTAGAGAAGCTAAAATTAAGGCCTGCCAAAGGCAGTGCAGAGTGTAGAAAACCATTCCAGAGGGTATGAAGTGACGGGAACATGCGGTGCGTGTGGGCCGCTGCGGGAGAAGAATGGGTGGAATCCCCAGGTAGGGCGGGGGTTAGTGTCGTTACTCCACTACCCAAGCTTAACTGACCGGATAAATTTGGGGTCCTCAGGTAGGGCGAGGATCAGTGCCGTTACTCCGTACCTGGATGGCCTGTGTGGACGGTAAGAGCTTGCAGTCGTGTGGAAACGTGTCATAAAGACTGGGAGAATAGTGATTTGTTTCCCCACAAACCTGTGCCTTTAACTGACATTGGGTATCGTAACCTCGAATCAGAAGAGTAATTTTGTGTCGGGCGACATGAATTAAAACCATGTAGTAGAAAAAAGAAGAAGGCAAAAGGCGGGCAGGCTTCATCAGAACCTTGGACACCTTAATACTTAGGTGGTGTCTCTTTCTCATCATCTGAACACCTCAGGGTTCTGTACCAAACAGTGTTGTAAAAGCATTACCGAAACGAGAGTCAGTATCTGAATCATCACCATCTCCCGGTTGGCGGAATCGTGTCTGCCGTTTCTGCGCCTTGGCCACATGGGCCTTCAGATGGTCCGAATTGGCGTGCCTCACTAGTCTGCAAGAGTTGTCACAGTGCCAAAGACAGGCTTGTTTGTCGTGAGGCGTAGGGGCGGTGGGAGTGGAGGGCAAGTTACTGTGGTCAGGCGGTGGCTGTGGCGGTGGTTGGTGGAGGGCATATAGGGAGTCAAAGATATCTAAGTCGTGGTTCCGGGGCTGGGGTGACTGCGGGCCGAGAGATCGCGTCAGTGTTCAGGGATAATAATCAAATCCGGGAGGCTCTCGCTGTCGTCGCGAGTCAAGTTCAAGGTGAAAGTCTGTAACTGTGGGCGGAGGCAAGTTTGGCGTAGTCAAGGGATAAATGTGAGCATGGCTGGGGGAGGGTTGGTGTAGGGTCAGACTAGGTTGGCGATGGGTGGGGCATGATCGTCTCCTATTGCCAGAGAGATGTGGTGGGAGTGGCTACATTGTGGTCGTAGACTTTGAGTTAGTTAATGTGGAACCAACCAGTTTTACCGTTGGGGTACGTTATCTTGTACATGGAGGGGCTGACTTTGTCGGAAATGGAGTAGGGTCCTGCAAATGTGGGGGAGAGGAAAGAACTGGTGTTGTAAAGTGAAACCAGTACTTGCTGACCGACTGTGTACTCTACAGGATGGACGGTTTTGTCAAAGCAGACTTTACTCTGCTTCCTTCTAGCGCCTAATCGGACAGCTGCAGTGCGTTGTGCCGCTTTAATGTTATCTGTAACCTGTTGGACTGCTTGTCTTGTGGATGATGTACCGTCAATTACACGAGACAAGAATGGTGGAACAATCGAGGCTTTATTGAACAAGATGTTGTGCCTCCTGTAGCTGGAACCAGAATGGCTGCAGTGCAGGAGAGCACACACTTTTATACGCCACCTGCTGGGCGGAACCAGCAGGCAGGCATTTACCGTCGTACCTGTAATATACGGGCAGTGCCGTAATACACACAATATAACACTAGTGGTGTTTACCACATTGGGTGAGGGTGGTTACTGTAGGGCTTGCCAGATCGAAGCCTAATAAATATTCAATACCCTTCATGGGTCGTCCAGTCATGAGAGTGTTGGGGGGTGAAACTTGTTAAACTGGAAACGGTGTTCCGAATAAACATAAGGGCAAATGGGAGGACTGTGTCCGACGTGGTATTGTTCTGTTGCACCATCTTCCTAATGGTCGCTTTTAGAGTTCGATTCATTCTCTCGACAATGCCACTGGATTGGTGGTGATATGCTATATGGAATTTCTGCCTGTTCCCATAAATTGTAAAAACTTTTTGCACGACTCTGCCGGTGAAGTAGGGGCCTTGGTCTGACTCAATGCTGCAGGGGAGACCCCAGTGTGTGAATATCTGTTGGAACAAAATCTTAGCGGTGGCTTTTGCTGTGTTTGTCCCTGAAGAAAATGCTTCTACCCATTTAGTAAAGGTGTCGATTACAACCAGCACATACTTTAAACCGTTTCTGCAAATTTGTCCAAGGCCCTTTCACAGGTCAGGCGTGACGTAATTGTCCTTTCTTTGAGTAATGATCAGGATTGTTCTGAGCACAGATAAGGCAATTCTCGACATAATTATCGACAGGGGCTGGTTTAGCACACTGGGCTAAATTACTGGCTTTTAAAGCAGACCAAGGCAGGCCAGCAGCACGGTTCAATTCCCATACCAGGCGCCGGAATGTGACGACTAGGGGCTTTTCACAGTAACTTCATTGACGCCTACTCGTGACAATAAGCGATTTTCATTTCATTTTCATTAATGGGTTGCATCACTTTTTAAATCGGGCCACCAACACAAAGATCTTAAATGGGCAATGGTATTGTCTATTCCCTGATGTCCGTGTCTGTCATGAAATTGGTAAATGAGCTGGTTGCTGTCCTGGGTGGGGACCACATAAATTCCGTTTTTTAAAACAATGCTGTCCTGTACAGTCAGTGCGTCCTTCCATTTATCACAGGGGGCTGGGAAGGTGCCGCCTAAAACCTGTTTGAGGGTGTCATCTGCTTTTTGGGCTTGAGATAGATCCTCAATATTGGTCTAGGAAACCTGGACTGAGTGTATTGGTTCGCTTTCAGGTGGCTGCTAGAAGTGACCATGGCGTGATCCTGCTTTGGCTAAGGCGTCTGCCTTCACATTACCGGGTTGGGAGGAACAATGATTGCTTCTTACTTTAACGATACCGAATGTGCGATCTGAGGCTGTCCTGAGAATGTGATTTAACAACGGGGCAGAGGTTAGGGGTTTTCCATCGGCTGAAACAAGCCTCGAAATTCCCACAGGGGCAGGAATTCTGTTAAGCTGTTGCACACATACAGGCTGTCCGAGTGTATGTCTGCGGGAGTTGGAAAAGAGTCGGGATGCTGAATTACATAGACTATGGCTGCGAGTTCTGCTGCTTGTGAACCTGGTGGCCGGGCAATTTTAAAGAGCTCTCTTCCAGTGGGCGTCCCTGCACATCTTCCACGTAAATTCCACAACCAGTAATTCTAAATCCATTTTTGATTGTGGAGGAACTGTTTACATAAATTTTTTAAGTACCCCGTGTGGTTTGGGAATCCTGTGTCTTACTGCCAGCCCGTGGGTGTAGTGACTTTGGGATAAAGGGTCCTGTGTGGTGTTGGGCTGCTATGATCTGGCACTCATGTGGGGTCCCTGCGTATTGGAGATTATCGGCCAGAAATGTGTGGGTTTTGGTGCGTTTTACCGTTAAGTCCCTGCCTTGTAATAGTAGTGTCCAGCAAGCTGCTCTGATTTGGCTGACTGAACTGTTCTTTAATCTTCCGTCTGGTCATAGTTGAGTGGGGATTGTGACTGGGTTGAGGCTTGTGATGTACACAAATTACTGCACTGCCTAAAAGACTGCCAGCAAGTGCCGTTCGTAGGCTGAGAATCCTTGCTGTACGTGGTCTAATACTCTTGAGGCATAGGCTACGGGTCCTAAGTGATCGTGTTGTCCGTGCAGGAGCACTGCTGATAGGGTTCGGTCGGTGGTTGCGACTTTGATGGCATAGGGCAAGTCTGTGTCTGGAACTTGTAAAGCGGGGGATGTGCCATGGGGTGCGTTTTAAATCATCGATGGCGTCTGTGTGCTGTGGAAGCCATTCCCATTGGGTGTTCTTTTTAAGGAGTTCTGAGAGTGGGGCTGCTTTGGTGGCAAAACCATCTATATAATTTCTGCAATATCCTACCAATCCTAGGAATAACCGGAGTGCAGTGACATTTTGGGGCAGGGGCAATTTAACGATGGACTCGATCCATTTTTGCTCAATTTCTCTCTTCCCATGGGTGATGATGTTGCCTACATAAAGAACATTTTCCTTTAAAATCTGGGCCTTCTTGGGGTTTACTTTACATCAATTGATTGCAGTAGGCCTAGTAATTCCGATAAGAGCTCTACGTGTTCCTCTTTTGTGTCCGTTTGCAAAAGCAGATCGTCTACATATTGTATTTCTGCAATGAAAGGATGTGGAAGCTTTGGAAAAGGTGCAAAGGAGATTTACCAGGATGTTATCTGGAATGGAGAATAGGTCTTACTAGGAAAGGTTGAGGGTGCTGGGCCTTTTCTCATTAGAACAGAGAAGGATGAGGGGAGACTTGATAGAGGTTTATAAGATGATAAATAGATAGAGTGGACAGTCAGAGACTTTTTCCCCGGGTGGAACAAACCATTACAAGGGGACATAAATTTAAGATGAATGGTGGAAGATATGGGGGGATGTCAGAGGTAGGTTCTTTACCCAGAGAGTAGTGGGGGCATGGAATGCACTGCCTGTGGAAACAGTTGAGTCGGGAACATTAGGGACCTTCAAGCGGCTATTGGATAGGTACATGGATTACAGTAGAATGATGGGGTGTAGATTAATTTGTTCTTAATCTAGGACAAAAGTTCAGCACAACATGGTGGGGCGAAGTGTCTGTTCTGTGTTATATTTTCTATGTATTAGGCATTCAGGTCGGGAAAATTTAGAAAGTCCGTTGGCCAATTGTCGGTGGAAAATGGAGGGGGAGTTGAAATGAAATGAAATGAAAATCGCTTATTGTCATGAGTAGGCTTCAATGAAGTTACTGTGAAAAGCCCCTAGCCGCCACATTCCGTCGCCTGTCCGGGGAGGCAGGTACGGGAATCGAACCATGCTGCTGGCCTGCTTAGTAGGCTTTAAAAGCCAGTGATTTAGCCCAGTGAGCTAAACCAGAGTTATGGAATCCTTGTGGGAGGCATGTCCACGTGTACTGCTGCCCTTGAAACGTAAATGCGAATTTATACTGGCAGGCCCTGTCTAACGGGATGGACCAAAAGCCATTGTTGATGTCCAGCACTGTGAAATATTTTGTCTGTACTCCATTTGAGCATGGTCGCGGGACTCGTAGCAACAGTGGTGCTCCCAAAGGGGTTATCTTATTAAGTTCTCGGTAGTCGATTGTTAGTCGCCATGAACCATCGGGCTTTTTTACGGGCCAAATTGGGGCATTATTTGTGGACGCTAAGGGTCGAATAACTCCTTGGTCTAACAAACTGTTAATAACCTTCGAAATCTCACCCTCGGCTTGCTGCAGTAAACCGTATTACTTCTGTGGCTTTCGTTTGTGACCTGAAATCTTCACTGTACCTGGGATCTTCCCACAATTGTGTTTATGTTGTGCGAACAGAGCTTTGTGTTTTATGAGGACCTCTCTAATCGTCTGGTCTGCACTAATTGTTTGCAGATTAAGCCAATATTCCCCTACTGAGCAAATCCTGTTTTCATAATCTCCTACTGTGAGCGTAGTGGGAGCCCCAGCTGTTTAGCCATTTGCCAGATACATTTGTTTACCAGGTCAAATGAAAGGTTATGGGAGCTCATAAAATCAATGCCTAAAATGTGCTCTGCGGTTTGGGGTAAGTCAACTAAAACAACGGGGTGTTTGGTGCTAATGTTCCGTATCTGGATGGGTACGGGAGCTGTGATATATCCTTGTTGCATGTGGCTTGTGAATCCTCTCAGGATGATGGTGTCTGTGGTGGGCCATTTGTCCTGTTGAAACATGATGGAGGAGTTTAATGTGGTGTGGGATCCTCCTGTGTCCCAGAGAAAATCAACTGTATGTCCCCGGACTGTGCCTGTAACTACTGGTCTGCCTGATTTGTCCCAGCGTGTGTCACAGACCCAAGTTGGGGAGTCCGAACTCCATCAATCTGTGGAGTTAAACGCTAAGTCGTCTGAACGGGTGCTAACATTATGCATGGGCCTAACATTGTTCCTAGATGGGGGGTCTGGTTGTTGGTATCATTGCTGGTTTGGGGAGTTTTGTCGGCAGTCACAGGCGTAATGTCCTATGTGGCCACAATTGTAACAATCTCGTGGTGTCTGTGATCTGGGGTGCTGTTCCTCGTGTCTACCCTCGTTTTTCCATGCTGGGTCCTGGCTAGTCCGAACTGGGTGCATAAGGTTTGTTCTCATGCTCTAGAAAGTCGTTTCCGTACCCAAACTTCATTTTGTGTGTGGTCTGCGGGATCGTACTTTACACAAGCCTTTTGACCTGCGTCTGTGGCATGCGAGACTAAGGTGCGGGACTATTTAGTGGTGTCCTCCTCATTTAGGTGTGCGCGGTTAAATTGTCCATAGACTGCAATGAAATGAATCCATAGGCGACCAGCAAACGCGGCTGGATGTTCTCCCTTCTTTTGCCTGCAGTGATTTAAACCCTGGATCTCCTTTGTTATACCCAATGGCATCTAATATGGCTGTTTTCATTTCCTGGAGGTTTCCTCCTGCTACATTTTTGGGTTCTGGCAAAGCTGACCTTACGGACTGGCTAAGGCTCATAACTATTAGCTTTACTTCCTCTCTCTCATCCAGGCCGTACATAACGTTTTGTTGGTGCACCTAATCAAAGAAGTTGTGCGAGTCTGCGGTGGGCTGGAACAGACTAATTTTCGTGCAAGCTCCTCTTAATTGGGTTATGGATAGTGGGGTGGTGTAAACGATATCAGGCTCCTCCTAATCCGATGACCTGGGTTGTGTGGTAACTGGATTCATGGGGGTTGAATTGTGAGTGGGAATGTGTGCTGCCTGTGCAGTCGGTGCTGCGGGTGCTTTTCTTTTTGGGGCGTGGGGGGTTCGATTTTGATTTCCCGTGTCCTTGACGTATCTGTGGGCGCTTTCGTTTAACTCTTGCCAATCGGGAGCATCATCCTCATCTGAATCCTGCCCGAAAGTGTAGGTGAAGCCATTCTGTACTGAGAGTAGTGACTGTAACTTTTCTATCTTCTGTCGGCATTTAGCATGGTCAACGGTGCTCTGCCTCTGTTCCTTAGTGGAGCTGTGGAGCTCTCTCAAAGCTGCTTTTAAATCTGCGCATTTGCTAGTTAGCTGCGCGACCTGTTGTTCTGTTTCCTCTCTTACCAGGACTGCGCGCTGTGTATCTTGGTAGGCTTTATCGTACTGGTTCTGGAAGTTACTAAGGTGAACTAGGTAAGATTGATGTGCACGTTTTACATCGGCCATTTCCTTATCCTTAGCTACTAACTGTTCCAGGAGTTACTCAATTATCTTCTCGCTTTTGTTACTGTTTCCCTCGTCCTTTTCTTCTTTCTCAATTAACTGCCTACGGAGCGTCTTCATGACCTCCTCTGTGCCTTGCAACTGTGCCAAACAGGACACTATTGCCATCGGCTTTCTGACTTTCCATACATTTTTCTTGTGGACCTCGCTTCGGTTCTCCCATCAAGTCTGTCCTATCTTTCCTGGACCTGACTCATCATTAGCGCACAAATTCGACCAAAGGGATCATCCTTTCCCCTTTAAGGATTTCCTTAACTCTTCCTCCCAAATGGGGCATTGCTCTGCTCTGTTGGTCGCTGCGACCTCGGGTTCGTATGGATTCATCAATCTTTCCATTGCTTTAGTGTCCATTACTATTCTTATCTCTTTCTCTACTTTTAATTTGGGACAGGGGAATATGGCGGCAATTTGTCGCCAATACGGTGCGTATTTCTATTTATCTTGGTGAACTGCCAGCCTTCCGCTATATCGACCAAATTGATGTGTTGGGTACTCTGGATCTGTGGAGACTGCGTCTACCTCAGCAGTAACACATACAGGCTAACAACACTTGAAATAGAACAACACTATTTTATTAAGCTAGGGACTGTTGAACATACTTCCACTATGGGTCGACACTATGTTAGATTAAACTGAAGACCTATGCCTATCCTAACCAGTCTATACTATCAGCACATGGTGAATATCTGTGCTACAAGCTGTGAGCTCTGTCCTTCTCAGAGGCTGCATCCCGAATGAACGGGAAAACTAGTGCCCTCTGTCTTTATAGTGAGCGTGCTCTAACTGGTGATTGGCTGCTGTGTTGTGTGTGTTGATTGGTCTTGCAGTGTGTCAATCAGTGTGTGTCTGCACCATTATATACTGATGTGTATATTATGACACAAATGACCACACAACCAGTTAATTAGTTCAAAAGATGGTTCATTTACATACACAAGAATTATCTTGACATGCAAACACGATATCTACTATGAGTTAAACTACACCTATCAGCTACAATAAACTATACTTAACTTCAGGGCGACCGACACGGTGCAAATGGATAAGGCCTTTATCTGGATTTCACTTGGCTGGTTCGAAGAAAGTGGCTCTGTCTCTGCTGGGCTCATCTGTCAGGTAGCGATTGTTGGTCTTGAACTTGGCTGGCTGTTCCTGCTACAATTGGGTTGGCACAGGCCTGATCCAAAAGAGACAGAACACATGGCTGTGTCCCCTTTTATGCCTCTGGGATTTTGCACTCTTTGGGGCGGTCCTTAACCTTGGACCCAATAGGTTGACAGGACTCTGATCACTGTCTTCGATTTCAGCCAATAAAGGGGCGGGTGCCTTGGTAGCTGGGCGGGTCCTTAGCGGTCATTGACCTTGGCAGTTGTGCTTTCTGAGGAAGGGGAGTGGCACCAATCTGTCTGTGGCTGCACCGGTTGCTTGATTGGAGTTCACTTGTCCTGGGAAAATGGGCTATTAAAATGCAAACAAGCAGGGGTTTTGATCAGGTCTGGTTACCTGTGTTTCAGACACATAGGCTGTGTATCTGTCTGAGTCCAGGGTTGGCCATAATTCCCATGGTCCTTTGCAGGTGGCCATCTTAGATGGCTACAAAACATTACGAATTGTGCCAAAGGAGACTTCTTTCCCAAGATTTCACAAGTTGTTTATAATGACAATTAAGAATTGGTTCTAAACTTGCATTACTAAATGTATGTTATGCTCCATCCCCCCATTCAGTTGTTGGGATCATGAATACACATCAGACCATATATCCGGTATATGATCACACTTGGGTGTGGGAGATACAGGAAACCTCTGGAAAGAAAACATACAGGTATGGTAGATTGATGCTGCATGCCATGTTTTAGTTAGGGAGTGTCAATGATTGGGAACAAAAGTGATTGATAGAAACGCATACTAAAGTTATTTTACAATAGAGAAGATGCAAAAGAAAAAGATTTACAGGGATGACCCCAGATGTTTCTACTCCTCTCTCCTTGTGTGTTTATCCATTTTCTTCTTAAATGCAGTGAGTTCAATGGTCCACTCTCACTCTGCATGGCAGCGACATTCCAATCCCTCTTGGGATGAAGAGATTCCTCCTGAATTCCTGGCTTTGTTATCATATTGTTCATTCCAATACTTGTCTTTTGGGGAAGAAGGAATCTGAAACTAGCCATTACCTTAAACCAGCTGTATTTCCACGACAGCAAAGCAAAGTCACAGATTCTCCCAGACACCCAGAGTCAACTGGTTTATATATTCTTGCAGTGATTCCCTCAATCCTTCCCTAATTGGGAATAGCTGTGTTTAATTACCAATTTAAAGCATGCATTCGATTGCAGCACATATTCACCATTAACACTTATATAAATGACCCTGGGTTCTGATCTCCCCCAACAAGTGGAAACATCTTCTCTCTGTTTACCCTATTGAATCCCGTCATAACTCTAAAGTTCTCTAATATGTCCTTACATAATATTGCACACATAGCGACCAAAACAATTCCTTCTGCTGCAAATGTTTCAGGGGCTCTCAGAGTGCAGGACAACAAAAGTGAGAGAAAAAATATAATTTGCTTTCAGAGTGACACTAGAAGTGACAGTAGGAGTGGCAGTAGGAGTGACAGTAGGAGTGACACTTGGATTTATACTAGGAGGAGCAGAATTAGCAGCACACAGACTTTAAGATTTTTATTGAATTGGCTTGAACTGCACTATGTGGAGTTCCACTTTTCGCAACTCTCTGGTACCCCTCCTTCATTTTCTCTTGCAACATAATGTAAATCAGGGTAGGCCCAGACAGCAAACCCAACTCTATTTCCAAAATGGACTGTAAAATGCCGAAGACAGTAAATCTGGTTACCATTTGAAGAGCGTCTCTGACAATTACAATTGTAGGGGAACTGTTGTTCGCAATTTGGTAGCATACGCAAATCAACAGGGATCAATTTGAAATGAAACCTGGCAGTCTGAAAATGCAGGACAGTGGGGGCAGTGGTGAATTGCAGCCACCAAATATTCTGCGTTGAAGTCATTGGCAAGTAATGTTGACCTTCCTTTTGATCCTTTGGTTTTCCTGCTGATGTGACAGGTATAAGTTACACTCTCTGGTTGACACTCGAATTCCTATTTGGCCACATATTTGATTTGGGCCCCAAATGTGGATGAATCTGGCCATAAATAGGCAGGAAGTTTAAGGTTATCATTTATGTGACTGGGTAAATATATAGTGAAACATTTCAACTGAAATATCCTTTTGGAAAGGCAATATGAGGAATGAACATTTTGCGTTGATGTTTCTTTTCTCGCAGGTTAACATCGGATATCGATTCTCCAAATTCCTGGACAATTAGCGCTTTTAGTATCTCAAAAGAAGGCGGTAAGCATTCTTGAGTTTAAATGCAGCTTTTGAGAAGCCAATAGATGCTGCCCAGTCTCACAATTTAGTCAATTGAAATTGATAGCCAGCCATTGTCATGCATAATGAACTTCATCCAAATTAATCTCTTTGGCTGCACAGATTCCACAGTAATCCCCATCCCATTTCCTGGATTTGCTACCTGTATTTTCAACACGTCTAAAAAAGCTATTGCAGAGCAGCGACCCGAATTCCGATGAATAAGTTGTAAATCTCAATCACGAAGGCACAATCACTTAAATAGATGGCTGTGGGTCTTCCCTGGGATCAAGGACCCAGGGGGACAGAAGTCCTGCCCACCCAGAGCTAGCAGCCAATCAGAGGCTGTAAGATTGGTTGAATGGCAGTACCACCAAAGCGATGGTGGCTGTTGCTGGAACTACACCCACCTGAGGCCGAGTGTGCCCCAGGGAATCCACAAGCAACCCTGGCATGGTTTGCTTCTCATGCTCCTCATATGGTGAGCCCCCCCCCCCCCTGCCCATTGCTGGTCAATAACAGTAGACATTATGGGTCTCAGTTGGCGGGGGGTGTACATAGGCTGCTCACAGACCTACCCGCCACACATTTAACCTGGTAGAAGCAGGAAGGTGGCAGGAACACCATCTGCTATGCCCCTGTCTGTTGAAATACCCCTGCTACCAACCCTGCCACTGGGAAGGGCATTAAATTCAGTTTTGGAGTCAAGTATGACACCAAGAGGGTAAACACACTGATCTAGTCTCAGGCTGTTGCCATGGAGGGGGATTGATTCGGTCGCTAGGGAATGGAGTCTGGAGCGAGACCAAAGACCGTGGTTCGGTCTTCCCAATATTTAATTGGAGGGAAACTCTGCTCACGCAGCCCTGGGTGTCAGATAAGCAGTGTGATAGCTCAGAGATAGTGGAGGAGTTGAGAGACTTGACGGTGAGGTCAAGCTGGGTGCAGCGTGGAGATGAGAAATCCCTGCTAAGGGGGTGGGATCTAGAAGGGCAGTATGGTTCAACAAAGAGAACTAACGTATGCATACTTTTATATTTCAAGAAATATGTATTGCAAAACCAATGATGATGAAGATGGTTGACAGCATTGCAATTCGATAGTTTGATCAACTGCGTGCGGACTGAGAACTCTGATGTTGAATTCCAGTAAAGTGTGAACGCTTTACGTGCGAATGTTTGAATATCACAACGCAGAACTTCATGATATTACTATCTTCACAATGGAACAGTCTGTCCTATTTCATTGTCCTAATTAACATTGAAACAGATCCTATATGGGCAGCTGGTAAATGTGACCTTTGCAATCTCCGCATGTGACTTATTTCCTCTGAATGAGGTCAGAGAGATCAATAAATTCCTGGAAATATTTACTTTGTTTTAAAGAAAAGCTGTGTCATTCTGGTAGCATGAAATTAATACATAAAGGTGGCGGGAACAGGGCTGGGTATTACCTTGGCACTGTCCTGGCATCCGGCCCATGGCCTGGCACTGCCAGAAGCACTTCCCAGGTGCCAGGCTGGCAGCGGCAGGGTGCTCGGGTACCAGGTTGGCACTGCCAAGGGTTGTGGCCTGTGGGGGGGGGGGGCATGCCCATGTAAGGGGGAGTGGGGGGATCAATGAAAGGGAGGGGTGTTGAAGGTGGGTATGAAAATGCCTCATAAAGGTTGGGGGGGTGAAGGGGGGAACCTGTATGGTACGAGGGACCTGAAAAGGAGGGTTCTCATAGACCCATAGCAGGGTGTCCTTACTTAGTGGGGGGGAGGGGGCTAATACCCACATCTGCAAGTGGTGATGTTGCCTGTGTGTGAGACTGGGGGGCGACCCTCAAGCTCACTCAGAGATTGGGGTACCCTTTCAAAATGGCTCCCTGATCTCTGAGGAGCCGGTCTCGGTAGGAATTCAGCTCCCCATATGGCCCAAAAAACGACTGTGTGTGTGAAACCAGGTCTGGATCTCACAAACTGCCAGTGGGAAGCCCGCGCAAACTGACACTTCGAAAGTTTTAGGGTGAACCACGCCCTTGGTCTACGGCAGATGGTAAGGGAACCAACAAGAGGGAAGAACCAACTTGGTGTTGTCCTTACTAATCTACCTGTCACAGAATCATCTGCCCATAACAGTCTAACGCACAGTTATTGTGGAGACAAAGCCCCACCTTGACATTGAGGTGTTGTCTGGCACCTTCGGAACATCAAACAGATCTAGCAACTACAAACTCAGCATATTATGAATGGCTGTGGATCAGCAGCAGAATTGTATATATTGTGTAACCTCATAAGAACTAGGAGCAGGAGTAGGCAATTCAGCCCCTCAAACCCATCCCACTATTCAATGCGATCATGGCTAATCATGCCCTGCATATCTCTCACTCATTACCATCCATCCGGGAGATCAATCCTAATTCAATGAAGAATGCAGGAAACCCAGCTGTCACTCATCAGCCAATTTGATTTACAATATTCCGCCAATAGTACTGAAGACTTGTGCTCCAGAACTTGCCGTGCCCCGAGCCAAGCTGTTCCAGGACAGCTACAACACTGGCATCTACCCGTCATTGTGGAAAATTACCCAGATGTGTCCTGTACACAAGAAACGGGACAAATCCAATCCGACAAATTACCGCCTTGTTATATTGCGAGCCAATCGACAAGACAGTGCTAAAACACAGCAGAGGTTTATTGAATTAAGAATTATATAAACTGAACAATACAACTACTACACTGGTCTTGCCAACTCCCAGGCTAACTCGGACCAAACCCCAACAGGCAGATCTGCGCCCAAACATCTGGTTGGTTAACGTTCCTGCACTCTGTCTCCATAGGCTGTGGGCCTGTCAAGTGTTCCATGAAGGATCACCTCTTATAGGGGCCATGCTACCACATGCCCCCATCAGTCTACCCTCGATCATCAGCAAAGTGATGGAAGGAGTCATTGACAGTGCAATCAAATGGCACTTACTCAGCATTAACCTGCTCACATGCCCCCATGGTACTTGATTGCACTGTCGATTACTCCTGCTCACCAACACTCAGTTTGGGTTCTGCCAGGGCCACCCAGCTTCCTGACCTCATTGCAGCCTTGGTTCAAACATGGACAAAAGAGCAGAACTCCAGAGGTGAGATGAGTGTGACTGCCCTTGACATTAAGGCAGCATTTGACCGAGTATGGCCTCAAGAAGTCCCAGCAAAACTGGAGTCAATAGGAATCGGGCCGAAATCCTCCACTGGTTGGAATCATAAAAAGGAAGATGGTTGTAGTGGTTGGAGTTCAATCATCTTAGCTCCATGATATCATTGCAGGAATTCCTCAGGGTACTGTCCTTGACCCAATCATCCTAAGCTGCTTCATCAATGACATTCCGTCCATCATTAAGTCAGAAGTGGGGATGTTAGCTAATGGTCAGTTTCATTCATGACTCTTCAGATAATGAAGCAGTCCATGTGCAAATGCAGCAAGACCTGGACAATATCCAGGCTTGGGCTGACAAGTGGCAAGTAACATGCAGGCCACACAAGTGCCAGACAATGACTGTCTCCTACAAGAGAGAGTCTAACCATCGCCCTTTGAAATTCAGAGGCATTACCTTCACTAAATCCTCACTATCAACATGCTGGGGGTTACCATTGACCAGATACTGAACTGGACCAGCTATATAAATACTGTGGCTGCAAGAGCAGGTCACAGTTTATGAATCCTGTGGTGAATAACTCCACCCCCTCCCCTCCCCCCCCCCCCCCCCACTCTCTCTCTCTTCCCCCCACCCCCTGTCCCCTATCCCCCCTCCAATAAGGTACAAATCAGGAATGTAATGGAATGCTGTCCACTTGCTTGGATGAATCCATCCAGGGCAAAGCAGTCCGTTGATTGGCACCCCTTCCACAAACATTCAACCCCTTCACCACCAACAAACAATGGCAGCAGGGTGTACTATCTACAAGATGCACTGCAGGAACTCACCAAGACTCCTTAGGAAGCACCTTTCAAAACTTACATTTACTACTACCAATATGGAGAAGGTCAGCAGATACATAGGAACACCACCAAATGGAGGTTCCCCTCCCAGTCACTCACTTGGAAATATATCATCGTTCCTTCACTGTTATTGGATCAAAATACTGGAACTCCCTCCCTAACAGCACTGTGGGTGGACCTACACCATCTGGGCAGTAGCGGTTCAAGAAGGGAGACCTCTACCACCTTCTCAAGGGCAATTAGTAGTGGGAAATAAATGCTGGCCTAGCCAGTGATGCCAACATTCCATGAATGAATTACATAACTAAATAAGTAAGGGCATTCAGGAGACCCTTTTCCCCCGTGGAATGGGACCTTCAAAGAGGAACTTGCTGCCCAATGAGTTACATTCAAGGAGCAACGAAATACCTGGGTGAACCAACAGAATTAAGATACAGATCAACCAAAATCCAACTGAAGGGTAAGTTTGTGGTGTTAATGCCTTTCCTGTACATAGATAAAGTTGGGTTGCATACACAATTATCCAAGTGGTCCTTTAGTGTATTTAGTGTATGTATAAGTTGACCATTCAATGGAAGCCCATTGGTTCTGGTTTAATATACAGCAGTAGAGTTTAATCTGTTTGACCCTCAGCCTTCATCTGAAAATTCCCCACTTTGTTCTGCGTGATGCACATTTACTGGAATCACGTGATCGCTGGCTTACAATCTCTGTTTCTATGGCGGTCAGCCATTCATAGGACTAGGTCAGTCTGATCAGCAAGAAAAATGATAACAACACATAGCCTTTAATGTAGCACCTTTAATGTCTGAAAATTTACTCAAGATACTTCACAGGAATAGCACCATACAAAATTTGGCCCTGAGCTCCATAAGAAACAGGAGGAGTTGTCCATATACCCAATTAAGTCTGCTCCATCATTCATGTATTAACTTCATCATTAACGTCACTTTCTATCCTGTCGCGATATACCTTGATCCATTTAGTGTCCAGAAATCTATCAATCTCAGCCTTGAGTATACTCAGTGTCAGGTTGTACTGTCTCCAGGTTTGCTGGTGACGCCAAACTAGGTGCGAAGGTGAGCTGTGAGGACACAGAGGCTTAAAAATGATGTGATATGGACAGGTAAGAAACTGACAGATGGAATATAGAGTCATCGGGTCAGAGAGGTTTACCGCAAGAAAACAGACCCTTTGGCCCAACTTGTCCATGCCGCCCAGATTTTACCACTAAGTTAACCCCAATTGCTCGCATTTGGCCCATATCCCTTTATACGCAACTTTTTAAATGACAAAATTGTACCCTCTTCTACTACTACTCGTATACCGTTTTGGATACTGTTGGGGGAGATGACTCACCAGGGGAAGGCAGTAGTAGCCAGGCTCATGGCACCGTGGCTGGCTCTGCTGCACAGAAGGGTGGGAAAAAGACTAGCAGGGCTATAGTCATAGGGGGTTCAATTGTAAGGGGTGTAGACAGGCATTTCTGTGGTCGAAAACGAGACTCCCGAATGGTATGTTGCCTCCCGGGTGCTCGGGTCAGGGATGTCTCCGATCGGCTGCAGGACATACTGAAGGGGGAGGGTGAACAGCCAGTTGTCGTGGTGCATATAGGCACCAATGATATAGGTACAAAAAGGGATGAGGTCCTACAATCAGAATTTAGGGAGTTAGGAGATAAGTTAAAAAGTAGGACCTCAAAGGTAGTAATCTCAGGATTGCTACCAGTGCCACGGGACAGTCAGAGTAGAAACTCAGGAATAGTCAGAATGAATACGTGGCCTGAAGATGGTGCAGGAGGGAGGGGTTCAGATTTTTGGGACATTGGAACCGGTTCTGGGGCAGTGGGATGTTACAAATCGGATGGTTTACACCTGGACAGGACTGGAACCAATGTCCTTGTGGGTGCTTCTGCTAACACTATTGGGGAGGTTTTAAACTAATGTGGCAGGGGGGTGGGAACCAGATTAGGAAGTTAGAGGTCAGTAAAGAAGCAGCAAATAACGCCAGTAAGGTATGAGATAATAAACTCAATGTGACTAAGGGGAAGAGTAGACAGGGAAGAGTTGATGAACGCAAAGGGACAGATGGTCTGAGGTGCATTTGTTTTAATGCGAGAAGTGTAGTAGGTAAGGCAGATGAATTTAGGGCTTGGATCAGTACCTGGGAATATGATGTTATTGGTATTACTGAGACTTGGTTGAGGGCAGGGCAGGACTCGCAACTGAATATCCCAGGGTATAGATGCTTCAGGAAGGATAGAGAGGGAGGTAGAAGGGGTCGAGGAGTTGCATTACTCGTCAGAGATGATATCACAGCTGTGATTAAGGAGGGCACGATGGAGGATTCGAGCACTGAGGCAATATGGGTGAAGCTAAGAAATAGGGAGGATGCAGTAACATTGTTGGGACTTAACTACAGGCCTCCCAAAAGCGAGCATAGATAGGGGGAGTCACAGATGCAGGAGGGAACATGGTGCGGAGTGGCAGGGACATTAATGGGGTGTTCAGATCCTTTTACTAGGGGCTGTGCCCCCTAGGGAGGTGTGTGGGATGCACCACTTCTGGATAAGCTGGAGTTCCCAAGAATAAAGGATGAGTGGGTGGAGGGTCTGGGGACCCCAATCGAGTTGGAGGAGCTGATGGAGGCGCTGGGGAGCATGCAGACAGGGAAAGCACCGGGACCTCACGGGTTCCTGGTGGAGTTTTATAAGAAGTTTTCAGATCTGCTGGGCCCGCTGCTTGTGAGGACCCTGAATGAGGCGAGGGAAGTGGGGGCTCTGCCCCTGACGATGACTAGAGCAATAATCTCACTGATCCTGAAGCGGGATAAGGACCCCCTCCAGTGTGGGTCTTACGGGCCGATTTTGCTCCTCAACATGGACGCAAAGTTGTTGGCGAAGGTACTGTCCAGGGGGGTGGAAGATGTGGTCCCGATGGTTATTCATGAGGACCAAACGGGGTTTGTGAAGGGGAGGCAGCTGAATGTCAATATACGGTGGCTTCTTAATGTTATGATGATGGCGAAGGCGGATGGGGAGGCGGAAATAGTGGCATCGATGGATGCGGAGAAAGCTTTTGACAAGGTGGAGTGGAGCTACCTGTGGGAAGTGCTGAGGAGGTTTGTGTTTGGTGAGGGATTTATTAGCTGGGTTAGGCTGCTGTATAGCTCCCCGGTAGCGAGTGCGGTGACGAATGGGAGGAGGTCGGAGGACTTTCGGCTTTCCCGGAGGACGAGGCAGGGGTGCTCCTTGTCTCCCCTACTCTTCGCGTTAGCGATTGAGCCCTTGGCCATGGCGCTGAGGGACTCAAAGAACTGGAGGGGGATTGTGCGGGGAGGGGGGGGAGGAGCACCGGTTGTCGCTGTACACAGATGATTTACTGTTGTACATCGCAGATCCGGCGCGGGGGATGCCAGAGGTGTTGAAGATACTTGGGGAGTTTGGGGATTTTTCGGGCTATAAGCTCAACGTGGGGAAGAGTGAGCTGTTTGTGCTGCACCTGGGGGACCAGGAGAGGGAGATAGGAGAGCTCCCGTTGAAGAGGGCGGAGAGGAGCTTTAGATATCTTGGGGTCCAGATAGCTAGGAGCTGGGGGTGGGGGCGGGGGGGGGGGGGGGGGGGGGGGCCTGCATAGGCTAAATTTTTCGAGGCTGGTGGAACAGATGGAGGAGGAGTTCAAGAGGTGGGATGCACTGCCACTCTCTTTGGCGAGTAGGGTTCAGTCAGTTAAACGATAAAATATTAAAGCATGCCGCTGTGCAGAGAGACCTGGGTGTGCTAGTGCATGAGTCATAGAAAGTTGGTTTACAGGTGCAACAGGTGATTAAGAAGGCAAATGGAATGTTGTCCTTCATTGCTAGAGGGATGGAGTTTAAGACTAGGGAGGTTATGTTGCAATTGTATAAGGTGTTAGTGAGGCCACACCTGGAGTATTGTGTTCAGTGTTGGTCTCCTTACTTGAGAAAGGACGTACTGGCACTGGAGGGTGTGCAGAGGAGATTCACTAGGTTAATCCCAGAGCTGAAGGGGTTGGATTATGAGGAGAGGTTGAGAAGACTGGGACTGTACTCGTTGGAATTTAGAAGGATGAGGGGGGATCTTATAGAAACATTTAAAATTATGAAGGGAATAGATATGATAGATGCGGGCAGGTTGTTTCCACTGGCGGGTGAAAGCAGAACTAGGGGACATAGCCTCAAAATAAGGGGAAGTAGATTTAGGACTGAGTTTAGGAGGAACTTCTTCACCCAAAGGGTTGTGAATCTATGGAATTCCTTGCCCAGTGAAGCAGTTGAGGCTCCTTCATTACATGTTTTTAAGGTAAAGATAGATAGTTTTTTGAAGAATAAAGGAATTAAGGGTTATGGTGTTCGGGCTGGAAAATGGAGCTGAGTCCACAAAAGATCAGCCATGATCTCATTGAATGACGGAGCAGGCTCGAGGGGCCAGGTGGCCTACTCCTGCTCCTAGTTCTCATGAAGTGCTCCCGAGGTTTTTGTTTCTTTTCCAGTGCCTCTCCATATTGAAATGGGGGAGGTGGAGTGGGTCCGGGGTCTGTTAAGGGGGTTTGTTACGGTGTGTTTGCTATTTTCTTCTTGTTTGTATTGTTATTAATTTATTGCTTTGTATGGGGGGGGGTTCTTCTTTCTGTTTATTTCTACGCCTTGTTTACTTTATTGTTGGGAGAAAATTTGTTGTTGAAAAATTTGAATAAAAATTATTTATTTTTTTTAAAGTGTCATTTTGATAACTCAATAAATCGGCGAATCTTCTTTCAACACAACATCACGGAGTGGTCTCATACATAGTCGGACTCTGAATCTTACAATTACAGATAAGTTTGATTTCAGAACCCTACAGCAGTACAAGTTCACCTGGCAGCTGATTCATTTGGACCTTGAACTCTCCCTTCTTCCCCCCTCACCCCCCCTCCCCTCCCTCCCATATTTTCAGAAAGACAACAGAACTGTTACGTTCAAGTAAAAAAGTATATTTCATTGATCGGGGCAGCACGGTAGCATGGTGGTTAGCATAAATGCTTCACAGCTCCAGGGTCCCAGGTTCGATTCCCTGCTGGGTCACTGTCTGTGCGGAGTCTGCACGTACTCCAGGTGTCTGCGTGGGTTTCCTCCGGGTGCTCCGGTTTCCTCCCACAGTCCAAAGATGTGCGGGTTAGGTGGATTGGCCATGCTAAATTGCCCGTAGTGTCCTAAAAAGTAAGGTTAAGGGGCGGGGGTTGTTGGGTTACGGGTATAGGGTGGATACGTGGGTTTGAGTAGGGTGATCATGGCTCGGCACAACATCGAGGGCCGAAGGGCCTGTTCTGTGCTGTACTGTTCTATGTCTATGTCTATGATCGTTGTGTTAAGTGGAAAGATATATTTTCTTGCAAAGAATTTGGAAAAGTTGAGATTGTTACTAAACAAAAAATGTCATACAGCAGCTGCTGATGTTAAACATTAAGTTCACAGAATCACAGAATACCACAGTGTAGAAGGGGCCCTTCAGCCCATCGAGTCTGCACCAATGCATGAAATGCCCTGGCCTGCCCACCTAATCCCACTTGCCAACACTTGGCCCATTTGTAACAGCATTTTATGATCCCTTCTGCAGGACTGTAATGAGACAGTGTTATTTACATTTTGCCCTGCTTCAAGGATCTCCATTGTTTGTGGTTCGGGAATTTCTGACTTCTCCCCACCTAAATTTTCAGTTGCCATAATTTAAACTGAAACATAAAAACACTTTTAAGCTTGCCAAATGTAAAGTTGTCATAATATAGTGCAGATTTCAAGTTTTACAGATTTAAAACAAATAATAAAACCTGTGTTCACTTATGAATATTAAATAATAATCTTCAATCATAAGAAAATACTCTAAAAAAAACAATAACAATGCTAGATAAAAGAAAGAGGGAAAAACATATTCAAAAACTTCAACATACCTTTAAACTATTTGTAAAACATGTGTGTTGTCTTCAATATAAACCTGCAGTTTAAATGCCCGACCTCAATGGGCATTCCCGTAGCTGCTGTGTCACAAGGGCGCATGGCTACATTCAAACTGCACCACGCTGGGGCCTGCATAGCATGTCCCGCTAGAGACCCAATGTTGCCGCTGGAGTCGGAAAGTTTGCCATGATTTTTGAGTTCAGGTAAGTGCGCACTTTACTCTCACAGTATCGGCAGGCCATGGCTTCCCGCTTATACTCATGTTCAGCTTAATAAGGTGATGTGGTTAATAGGAGGAACCAGGTGTTCTGTTTTTGCGTTGTTGCATGTCCTGAAGGTTGCCTTGGAGAACGCTTACCTAAAGTAAGGCAGCCTTCAGGATGCGCAACAATGCAGAATTGCCGAGCAGAAACTTATAGCCAAGTTCCGCACACACGAGTACGGCCTCAACTGGAACCTTAGATTCATGTTGCATTACATTCACCCCCCGCCTGGTCTTGCTAAATCCTACCAACTGCCCTGGCGTGAGACAATTCACACCTCTTTAACCTGAGATTACTCCTCTCGCTGGATCTGTAAAGACTTAATTACCTGCAAATGCTCGCATTCAAAGTATCGTCTTGCATCTTTGACTTTGTCCATATATATATGTTTCTGGAACCTACCTCTTCATTCACCTGAGGAAGGAGCAGTGCTCCGAAAGCTTGTAATTTGAAACAAACCTGTTGGACGTTAACCTGGGGTTGTAAGACTTCTTACTGTGCTCACCCCAGTCCAACGCCGGCATCTCCACATCAGGAATATACTTTTTTTTTTTTTTTTTTTTATAAATTTAGATTACCCAATTATTTTTTCTATTAAGGGGCAATTTAGCGTGGCCAATCCACCTACTCTGCACATTTTTGGGTTGTGGGGGCGAAACCCACGCAGACACGGGGAGAATGTGCAAACTCCACACGGACAGTGACCCAGAACCGGGATCGAACCTGGGACCTCAGCGCCGTGAGGCGGTTATGCTAACCACTAGGCCACCGTGCTGCCCCACATCAGGAATATACAAGCATACTTAACAGTTGTGGGTGGATTGTTACTTCAACTTGATTGGTTAGTAATACCTTTGTCTCTCCAACCCATGATTCTTAACCAGATACATGAAGGTCACCTTGGCATTGAAAAATGCAAGAGAAGGGCGATACAAACTGTGTATTGGCCGGGCATCAACCAAGACATCACTGATAGATACTTGGGTGCGAAACATGTTTGAAATTTCAACCAGCACAATGCAAGAAAAATCTTCAACAGCATGCATTGGAGACATCTCCATGGTCGAATTGATTTGTTTCATTGCAATGGTCGTCATTATGTGTTAATCATAGACTACTTTTTGAATTATCCAGAAGTCATCAAGTTGTCAGATCTCACATCCAAATCTGTTATAAAAGCGACTCAGGAAACTTTTGCCAGACATGGTATTCCAAACACTGTCATGTCTGACAACGGCCCGTGCTTTGCTAGTTGTGAATGGGCTGAATTCTCTCGAATACAATGTCGCTCACATCACTTTAAGTCCACACTACCCTCACTCAAATGATAGTTGAGAAAGGAGTTCATATCATGAAACAACTTCTTTACAAAGCTTTTGATTCTCATGCAGACATGAATCTTGTGTTACTCAACTATAGAGCAGCTCCGCTTGCCACAGGTTTATCACCAGCGCAATTGTTGATGGACAGGGAGTTAAGGACTGCTCTACCATCCATTACGCTACCTGATCCTGATCATCTACCCGAAATACAAAAGATGCAACATCAACGAGATAAACAATGACTGTATTATGATCAACATGCTACTACACTGGACACACTGCTTTCAGGTGCACAGTCAGGATCAAAACCTGATGGAGGTTGGTCTGCTCCTGCAAAGATTATTACACTAGCTGCATCACACTCCTATGTCATTCAATCAGATGAAGGATCAATTGTTCGACGGAATCGACAAGCACTATTGAAACTCAAACAACACAATAATATCCTTCCAGATCTACAACTGTGAAAGTATTTTCAATGATACGATGACAACTTCCAAAGTTCGTGAAGATTCACAGAGGGCAGTAAAAACTTCTGAGTCAATGCCTCGTGGTTTAAGAAGGTCAACCAGAAAAAGAAGGGAGGCTGATAGACTCAATTTGTGAATCGTACCTGTTGAACCTTTTCATTATTGATTTTTCACGGCGTAAAAGTCATATACATATCATGTATTGCACTAATATTATACATTTTTTCCTTTGTAAATAGAAAAGAAATGTTTAAAAAAGGGGGGGATGTAATGATATGTATATAAGCAAGCTAGGGAAGGGTTAATTATTACATCTCTGTGTAATTCAAACACTAGAGGGCACCACTATTTCTCTGTATATAAATCAGACCTCAGGGAATGCTGGGTAGTGTTGTGAAGGAAAAACCTGAGAATAGCACGAGGAGAAGAATAGGTGAGAGAGTTAACACAAAGATATTATTAGTGACTATTAGATTATTGATTACTGTTAGACAGATTCAGTATTATTTTATTATTAACTGTAGCTCAGTAGCATGTGCAAACTTCATTTAATTAATCGTTATACAATAACTTATTTCTATTTCAATCTAATGATTGGTGGATTCTTTGTCATCAACTCAATGGACCATTCTGGAACAAAAGACAAAGACAGACATATTACACCATATCATATAACATATCCCTTGACATCCAGGGTTCTCTGGAATTGTTGGTCTTACCCTTTGCCTTTACGACAACATGTTGGCATTGTACTCTAGTTCCTTTTTGAATGACTCCCTCTGCGCTGATGTGTATTTTACTATAAGTAGTTGCTCCAATCCACTTTGGCCTGATCCTATCATATCCTATTAAAATCAGCCTTCCTTCAATTGAGTACTTTTATTTCCGGTCCACCTTTGTCCTTTTCCATAACTACCTTAAATCTTATTGAGTTATGGTCACAACTGTACAATTTGCCCGGCTTCATTCCTTAAAATTAGGTCCAGTACCCCGCTCTCTCTTGTAGGCCTATGTGCTGGCTCAAAAAGCTCTCCTGCATGCACTTTAAGAATTCCACCCCCTCTAAACCTTTCACACCCAATTGTCCCTACTATTATTACCCTAGTGTTTTACATTTCTCTGAGATTTGTCTGCGTATCTGTTCTTCTATCTCTTCCTAACTGTTTGGGGGCCTATAATACACTCCCAGCAATGTGATTGTCTTCTTTTTGTTTTGTCCTCGATTGAGGAGCCTACTCAGCTATCATCCCTCCTCATTGCAGTAATTGACTCCTTGATCAATAATGCAACATTACCTCTTCTTTTACACACCTCCCTGTCTCACCTGAAGATTCTATACCTCAGAATATTGAGCTGCCAGTCCTGCCCTCCGTCAACCATGTCTTTGTGATAGCAATAATATCATACTGCCATGCCCTTGGTTCATCAGCCTTTCCCGTAAGACCCATTGCATTAAAATAAATGCCATCCATTCTTGGCACATTTCCTTGTACCTTAACATGACTCTCTGTGCACTGTCTTCCAAACTGATTTAGTTTATCTTCTTTATTTGGCATTGCATCACCTCCTACTGTGCCTCCACAAAGTGACCTAACCCCCTTCCAAACTAGTTTCACCCCGCAACACACACATATACACACACATACAAACAGCACTAGCAAACCTCCCCAAAAGGATGTTGGTCACATTCCGGTTCAGTGCAACCCATCAGACTTGTAGAGGTCCCACCTTCCACAGAAACAGACCCAGTGATTCAGGAATCTAATGTCCTCTCTGCTACACCATATTTTCAGACACACATTCAGAAATTACAACCTTTGAGGTCCTGCTTTTCAATCTGTTCCCTAAATTCTTGCTGCAGGACCTCATTCCTCTTTCTACCTATGTCGATGGTACCAATATGAACCATGACCTCTAACTGTTCACCCTCCCCCTTCAAAATGCCCTGCAGCCATTCAGTGACATAATTGACCCTGGCACCGGGAGGAAACACATCATCCTGAAATCACGCCTGCGGCCGCAAAGGCCTGTCTGCATCTCTCACGATTGAGCCTTGAATCACTATTGCTCTTCCACACTTACTCTTCCCTCTTGTGCAGCTGAGATACTCACGATGCTGTCAACTTTGCTCTGGCTGCGCTGTCCAGAGGAACCATCAGTCTCACTGTTTTCCAACACAGAAAAAGGGTTCTTGAGTGAGATGCACTCTGGGGCTTTCCTCAATACCTGCCTACCTCCCTGCTTCTGACTGGTGGTCACTCATTCCCTCTCTGACTGTGCTTCCTTAAGCTGTGGGATGGCCATGTCTAAAAATGTGCTCTCCACAAACCCCTCATATCTACGGAAGCACTGCAGTGCCTCCAGCCAATGTTCAATCTCCAAAACTCGATTCACAATCTGGTGGAATCAGTGGCATTTCCAGCATGTATGGAGTATGTCGGAATTCCCAAATACTGCAGGCCTTGCAAAGCACGAGACTGAGCTACCCAGTCAAAGTTTTAGCATTATTGTAGGCCAGGGTTTAGAGGACACCAAAGTATATCATGGAGTTCACCTGACCCACAACTTTTAGTAGATTTTGGTTATGGGGAGCACAAGGGCATACTTCACAGGTGTAATGCAACAGAGATCTAAAGTATTTTGAAACAAAACAATGTCTATCTGGTGTTTGTACCACATAATTCACCTCACTTAATTTCCTTTCAATCTGATAAGGTCCACAAAACTTTGCTTTGAAAGGTTCACCTACCATTGGTACCGATACCAGAACTTTTTCTCCACTGGCAAAACTACGAACATTTGCTTTCTTGTCCGCTACCCATTTAATCACATTTTGTGCAACATTTAAATGTTGGTTCGCCAATTCCCCTGCTCTATTTAATCGTTCCCTAAAATTTGACACGTAATCCAATAGTGTAGGTTCCAACTGCTCACTCACCAATTTTTCTTTAATCAATTTAAGTGGTCCTCTTACTTCAAGACCTAAAATTAGTTCAAAAGGACTGAATTTGGTTGACTCATTAGGTGCATCCCTAATTGCAAACAGTACGAATTCCTTTATCCCAATCCTCTGGATAATCTTGACATTAAGCCTTCAACATTGTCTTTAATGTCTGATACCACTTTTCTAATGCTCCCTGCAATTCTGGATGGTACACAGTTGATTTAAATTGTTTTATTCCAAAACTATCCATAACTTCTTTGAATAACCTTGAGGTAAAATTTGATCCTTGATCAGATTGTATTTCTGTGGGTAGTCCATATCTATTATAGAATTTTAAGTAACTCCTCCACAATCTTTCTAGCTGTAATATTACATACTGGAAAGGCCTTTGGAAACCTAGTTGACACATCCATTATAGTCAAAAGATATTGATTCACACTTTTTATTTTAGGAAGTGGTCCTATGCAAACAATTAAGACCCTTGTAAAACGTTCCTCAAATACTGTAATGGGTATTAAGGGTGCTGGTTTTATCACTGCTTGAGGTTTCCCTATCACTTGACATGTGTGACATGATCGACAAAACTTAACTACATCTTTATGTAGTCCAGACAAGTAAAAATGTTTTTGGATTTTAGCTTGAGTTTTCCTTACTCCCAAATGACCTCCCACTGGTACCTGGTGGGCTACTCACAACACCTCCTTTCTATACCCTACCGGCAATACCACTTCATGAAGTTCTGCCCACTTTTCATCCGCCTGCATATGTAAATGTCTCCGTTTTCTCATCAAGACATCATTTTTATGGTAATAACATTCTGGTATACACTCAGATTTCTCTTCCGTGTATGCTTTCTGATTGATCCGTTTTATTTTTATATCTTTCTGTTGTAACTCTACCAATTTTCCTGAACTAAAAATATCTGCCTCATCCTCCACTTGTTCTTGTTCTTTTTCAACCATCTGATCAAAAATCGTTTCTGATAATTGCACTTCAACTTCATCTTCACTCTTTGATTTCTCCTCTTATCTTAACCTGTGACTTTGCGACCTTGTTACTACACAATCCAGAAACATTCCAGGATATTCATCCTTCAACACTTCAGTTGTCTGATTTTCCACTGGCTTATCAACCACAGTAGGCATCACTCCCACCTGCAATCCAGCTGTATCATTACCCAAGATAAACTGTATTCCTGGACACGATAGTTTCTCTATTACTCCTACTCCCACTTCACCACTCTTCGCTGGACTTTCCAACCTTACTTTATATAATGGAACACTACTCCTCTCACCCTGAATTCCACATATTACCACCTTTTCTGGCAATATTCCTCCCAAACTACATAATTCCTCATCTCTTACCATCAAAGATTGACTAGCTCCCATATCTCTAAAAAATTTGACTTCTTTACCTACTCCTCCTGGTACACCTGAGTAAACTTTACCCACTCAAGTAAATTATTTAAAGAGATCTGGCACCTTCTTATCAATCACCTTTTGGTCAGGCTGTACAATCTTTTGCACCTTCTTCGCTTCACTTGGGTTTTCCTTTACCACTTTAACAAATCCCACTAACTTATCCTGTTTTATCACATCAGCCTTCCCAGTGTATATCTTCAAGCACCAACACTGTGACTTTACATGGCCTTGTTTATTACAGTGAAAACATTTGAAACTCTTCATTTCTCTTCCACCCTCCTAGATTTCTTTTTTAATCTGAGGTACACTCTCCTTATTATCTCCCATCAGATCACCTTTACCTCTACCACTTGAGTATTTCTCATGTCCCCAGTTTCTATCCCTCACAGGCTGAAACTGATGTTGGAAACCAAACTTTTATTTATGAACTAATTCATAATCATCTGCCATTTCTGCTGCTAACCTCACAGTTTTAACCCTCTGCTCTTGCACATGCGTTCTCACTATATCAGGAATTGAATTTTTAAACTCCTCCAAAAGTATAATTTCTCTGAGAGCTTCATATGTTTGGTCTATTGTCAAAGCCCTTATACCGATCAAAATTACTCTGTTTGATCCTTTCAAACTCCATGGGTGTGATTCTCCGCCCCCCCACGCCGGGTGGGAGAATAGCGGGAGGGCCTCCCGACATTTTTCACGCCCTCCCGCTATTCTCCCCCCCCCCCCCCCCACGCCCGACCCACGCCACGAATCGCCGCTCGCCGTTTTTTTACGACGAGTACCGATTCTCCAAGGCCGATGGGCCGAGCAGCCGGGCCTTTGCACCCGTTTCAACACGGCAGCAAACACACCTGCTCACTGCCGTCGTGAAACGGGTGCCAGATTGGCACGGCAGTACTACGGCCGTGCCAAGGGAGGGATAGGCCCGCGATCGGTGGGCACCGATCGCGGGCCGTGCGTCTGTAACGGACGCACTCTTTTCCCTCCGCCGCCTAAGATCAAGCCGCCACGTCTTGCAGGGCGGCTGAGGGAAAAGACGCCAGCTGCGCATGCGCGGGTGGTGTTGTCCAGCCTACGCATACGCGGCTGACGTCATCGACCGCATCAGCCGGCGTGACGCTTGACGTGCGGCCTTGACGACCATCGCTAAGGCCGCACCGCCGTGACGCACGGGGCCGCACTCCTAGCCCCACCCAGGGGGGAGAATCGGCCCCGGAAGTGGGCGTGAAAGCTGCCATGAATCACGGCCTGTACCACGGCAGCCTTTACGATTCTCCGCATTTGTGGAGAATCTCACCCCATGTATGTTTGACCAGGTTCTTTACTTACATTTCTAAACCTTTGTCTGTAGGCATCAGGCACGAGTTCATCTGCACCTAAGATGGATTTTTTCACCTCCTTATAGATCCCATATATCTCCTCTGATAGTGATGCAACCACTTCACTAGCCCTACCTACCAGTTTTGTTTGAACCAGTCATACCTACATGTCCTGTGGCCATTTCATTTGTTTAGCTACCTTCTCAAATGAAATGAAAAAGGCTTCTACCTCCTTCTCATTAAATCTTGGCAATGCTTGGACATATTTAAATAGATCCCCACCAAGCCTTCGACTGTGACGCTCTTTCTCTTTATCCTCATCACTATCCTCAAACTGTACATTTGTCCCTTTACATCCACCAATTTTAACTGACTGTCATGTTTCATGGCCATTTTCTGAAGTTCAAAACTCTCTCTTTTTCCCTTTCCTCTCTCACTTTTTCTTTTTCCTCTCTATCTCTTTCTATTTTTCTTTTTCCACTGTATCTCTCTCCCTTTTTCTTTTTCCCTGATCTGTACCTCCCTTTCTATTTCTTGTTGGTCTGCTGGGACTATTCTTCCTTTTTACCTCATTTCATATTCTAGCTGCTTTAATTCTTTTTCATGTTCAAGTTGTTTAATCTGTAACTGAATTTTTGCCCATTTCTAATGAGTTAAAAAGTATCTCAGACAATTTTAAATGTTCAGCTACCGCCATAAATATCTCTTATTTTCGTATGCTGTCAGGTAACGTTAACTGCAATGCTTTTGCCAAATCTAAAATCCTTTTTAGTCACTGTTTGTAAGGTACTGCATGTGACCTTCTCCACCCCCAAAAATGTCCGAGCCTCTGAAAGAGCCATTGTCCACAACACACTCCCTACTTAAACTGGAATACCTATCCTGAAAAGCAAACACAAATGTGCTCACCCCTCATTGTCTTTAAGTTCACTAAGCCAGCCCAATCACAAAAGATAGACTTTTATCCCACAAGCCCCCAATTTATTATTGGCCAGGGTTTAGAGAACATCAAAGTATACCATGGAGTTCACCAGACCCACAACTTTCAAAATATTTTGGTTATGGAGAGCACAGGTGTGATGCAACAGAGATCTAAAGTATTTTGAAACAAAACAATATTTACTCTATAAATCCAGTAAACATTTTATAAACACACAGCAAACATCTTATCAACTACCAACACTGATAACCACCCCCCCCCCCCGCCACCAAAGATACAGTACTCTATAGGTAGCCCTTAGTCACTTTCCGAACAACATCCATAAGTCAGAGATCCTTTTTAACAAAGACAGTAGGTGTGCATTCCTTACAGATACAGGTATTACTTTGAAATCATCAAGTAATCTGGAGACATTCTTTAGCATACAGAGGGAGACCAAAATACACCTCCTTGGTTTGAATGCAGCTCTCCAACTGAAAACAAAACTAGACCTCAGTCAAAAACAGCTTCCAGCTCAAAACGAAAATAAAAAGCAGAGCCAGAGCCCAGCTCCACCCACATACTGACATCACTGCAGCCACTTGAGAAGACAAACATTTCTTAAAGTGACATTCCCATGTCAGCATAAACTCTTACTTTAAATTTACACCAATTAGAAAATTACTGAAGTTATTTTTTTTAAATCGGAATTCTTCCTTTATTTAATATAGCTTTAATTTGGAAGAAAACAATTTACTCACTACTTAATTTTTTTTGCAAAAATATACTTTATTTCTGAAATGTCGAAAAGAGACATTACAAAAGATTTCTAATTGCCATAACAGAAAAGTGCAATGATGTTCACATTTTCTCCAGACATATTGATACTCTCTGAGGTGCTTCAATTCAGTAATGAGAACATTACAAACATTTGGATATTCTCATTACAGAGTGTACAAATCTGTTCACACTATATACATCAGTCATGTTGCATTCAAAGGTGCATCAATACAGTTACATACAATTAGGATTAAGCACACAGTCTGAGGAGTTTTACACGGTTACTATCCCTTCAGTCTGCATTGGCTGAAAGGCCTTACACAGTGGCCTTTTCCCATTGTGCCCTGGCGGCGGCTGCCCCAAGCTCAAGTGCGTCCTGCAGCATGTAGTCCTGGACCTTAGAATGTGCCAGTTTGCAACACTTGGTCGCGAACAATTCTTTGCACTTTAAGATCAACAGGTTTGGGGCAGACCAAAGATCGTCTTTCACCAAGTCGGTGATCCTCCAGCACTGGTTAATGTTTGTCTTGGACTGAATCCTTGGAAACAGCGCGTGGAACACAGACTGCTTCCCTCCCAATCAGCTCTTTCCCTTGTAACCTCTGTTTCAGTTCTAGGTTCTTCTCACTGGCCAAGTGTCCTCCTCTCGCACTCTCCTCTAGGTGTTACTGACTGCCTATCCTGGGGCCCTCCTCTCACTCTCACACTCTCCTTGATGCTGCTATCTGTCCCGGTGTGTGCTTATCACACTCTCGTTAGTATTGCCAACTGTGTCCCAGTATCCTCCTCTCGCTCTCTCCTATTGGTGCTGCTGAACTGTCTCACCCAATGCCCTCCTCCTGCAGGGCAGCACGGTCATGCAGTGGTTAGCATTGCTGCCTCACAGTGTCAAGCACCTGGGTTTGATCCCAACGCCAGGTGATTGTGTGGAGTTTGCACCTTCTCTCCGTGTCTGTATGGGGCAGCACCGTAGCACAAGTGAATAGCACTGTGGCTTCACAGCGTCAGGGTCCCAGGTTCGATTCCCTGCTGGGTCACTGTCTGTGCGGAGTCTGCACGTTCTCCCCGTGTGTGCGTGGGTTTCCTCCGGGTGCTCCGGTTTCCTCCCACAGTCGAAAGTCGTGCGGGTTAGGTGGATTGGCCATGGTAAATGGCCCTCAGTGACCAAAAATAAATGGTTACGAGGGGTTATTGGGTTACAGGGATGGGGGGAGGGGAATTAAGGGCTGAAGTGGGTCGGTGCAGACTCGATGGGCCGAATGGGCTCCTTCTGCACTGTATGTTCTATGTAATCTATGTAATCCTCACAACCCAAAATCATGCGCAGAGTAGGTTCATTGGTCACTCTAAATTGCCCCTAATTGGAAAAAAAAATTGGGTACTTTAAATTTATTTATTTTATAAATCCTCCTCTCACACTCTCCTCTCC